>NC_134275.1:56836290-57088588 GCF_031893055.1 Leptodactylus fuscus | reverse complement strand
TTAATACACACATTGATGTCACAGTACAGAGATAATACACACAGTGATGTCACAGTACAGAGATAATACACACAGTGATGTCACAGTACAGTGATAATACACACAGTGATGTCACAGTACAGAGATAATACACACAGTGATGTCACAGTACAGGGATAATACACACAGTGATGTCACAGTACAGGATAATACACACAGTGATGTCACAGTACAGGGATAATACACACAGTGATGTCACAGTACAGGGATAATACACACAGTGATGTCACAGTACAGGGATAATACACACAGTGATGTCACAGTACAGGGATAATACACACAGTGATGTCACAGTACAGGGATAATACACACAGTGATGTCACAGTACAGAGATAATACACACAGTGATGTCACAGTACAGGATAATACACACAGTGATGTCACAGTACAGAGATAATACACACAGTGATGTCACAGTACAGGGATAATACACACAGTGATGTCACAGTACAGGATAATACACACAGTGATGTCACAGTACAGAGATAATACACACAGTGATGTCACAGTACAGGATAATACACACAGTGATGTCACAGTACAGGGATAATACACACAGTGATGTCACAGTACAGAGATAATACACACAGTGATGTCACAGTACAGTGATAATACACACAGTGATGTCACAGTACAGGGATAATACACACAGTGATGTCACAGTACAGGATAATACACACAGTGATGTCACAGTACAGAGATAATACACACAGTGATGTCACAGTACAGGGATAATACACACAGTGATGTCACAGTACAGAGATAATACACACAGTGATGTCACAGTACAGAGATAATACACACAGTGATGTCACAGTACAGGATAATACACACAGTGATGTCACAGTACAGAGGTAATACACACAGTGATGTCACAGTACAGGGATAATACACACAGTGATGTCACAGTACAGAGATAATACACACAGTGATGTCACAGTACAGAGATAATACACACAGTGATGTCACAGTACAGGATAATACTCACAGTGATGTCACAGTACAGAGATAATACACACAGTGATGTCACAGTACAGAGATAATACACACAGTGATGTCACAGTACAGGATAATACACACAGTGATGTCACAGTACAGAGATAATACACACAGTGATGTCACAGTACAGGATAATACACACAGTGATGTCACAGTACAGGGATAATACACACAGTGATGTCACAGTACAGAGATAATACACACAGTGATGTCACAGTACAGGATAATACACACAGTGATGTCACAGTACAGAGATAATACACACAGTGATGTCACAGTACAGGGATAATACACACAGTGATGTCACAGTACAGAGATAATACACACAGTGATGTCACAGTACAGAGATAATACACACAGTGATGTCACAGTACAGTGATAATACACACAGTGATGTCACAGTACAGGGATAATACACACAGTGATGTCACAGTACAGGAGATAATACACACAGTGATGTCACAGTACAGGGATAATACACACAGTGATGTCACAGTACAGGGATAATACACACAGCTGATGTCACAGTACAGAGATAATACACACAGTGATGTCACAGTACAGGGATAATACACACAGTGATGTCACAGTACAGAGATAATACACACAGTGATGTCACAGTACAGGATAATACACACAGTGATGTCACAGTACAGGGATAATACACACAGTGATGTCACAGTACAGAGATAATACACACAGTGATGTCACAGTACAGAGATAATACACACAGTGATGTCACAGTACAGGATAATACACACAGTGATGTCACAGTACAGGATAATTCACACAGTGATGTCACAGTACAGGGATAATACACACAGTGATGTCACAGTACAGAGATAATACACACAGTGATGTCACAGTACAGGGATAATACACACAGCGATGTCACAGTACAGAGATAATACACACAGTGATGTCACAGTACAGGATAATACACACAGTGATGTCACAGTACAGAGATAATACACACAGTGATGTCACAGTACAGGGATAATACACACAGTGATGTCACAGTACAGAGATAATACACACAGTGATGTCACAGTACAGAGATAATACACACAGTGATGTCACAGTACAGTGATAATACACACAGTGATGTCACAGTACAGGGATAATACACACAGTGATGTCACAGTACAGGATAATACACACAGTGATGTCACAGTACAGGGATAATACACACAGTGATGTCACAGTACAGGGATAATACACACAGCGATGTCACAGTACAGAGATAATACACACAGTGATGTCACAGTACAGGGATAATACACACAGCTGATGTCACAGTACAGAGATAATACACACAGCGATGTCACAGTACAGGATAATACACACAGTGATGTCACAGTACAGGGATAATACACACAGTGATGTCACAGTACAGAGATAATACACACAGTGATGTCACAGTACAGAGATAATACACACAGTGATGTCACAGTACAGGATAATACACACAGTGATGTCACAGTACAGGATAATTCACACAGAGATGTCACAGTACAGGGATAATACACACAGTGATGTCACAGTACAGAGATAATACACACAGTGATGTCACAGTACAGGGATAATACACACAGCGATGTCACATTACAGAGATAATACACACAGTGATGTCACAGTACAGGGATAATACACACAGTGATGTCACAGTACAGAGATAATACACACAGTGATGTCACAGTACAGGGATAATACACACAGTGATGTCACAGTACAGAGATAATACACACAGTGATGTCACAGTACAGGATAATACACACAGTGATGTCACAGTACAGGATAATACACACAGTGATGTCACAGTACAGGGATAATACACACAGTGATGTCACAGTACAGAGATAATACACACAGTGATGTCACAGTACAGGGATAATACACACAGCGATGTCACAGTACAGAGATAATACACACAGTGATGTCACAGTACAGGATAATACACACAGTGATGTCACAGTACAGAGATAATACACACAGTGATGTCACAGTACAGGGATAATACACACAGTGATGTCACAGTACAGAGATAATACACACAGTGATGTCACAGTACAGAGATAATACACACAGTGATGTCACAGTACAGGGATAATACACACAGTGATGTCACAGTACAGAGATAATACACACAGTGATGCCACAGTACAGAGATAATACACACAGTGATGTCACAGTACAGGGATAATACACACAGTGATGTCACAGTACAGGGATAATACACACAGCGATGTCACAGTACAGAGATAATACACACAGTGATGTCACAGTACAGGGATAATACACACAGTGATGTCACAGTACAGGGATAATACACACAGTGATGTCACAGGTACAGGATAATACACACAGTGATGTCACGGTACAGGGATAATACACACAGTGATGTCACAGTACAGAGATAATACACACAGTGATGTCACAGTACAGAGATAATACACACAGTGATGTCACAGTACAGAGATAATACACACAGTGATGTCACAGTACAGGATAATACACACAGTGATGTCACAGTACAGAGATAATACACACAGTGATGTCACAGTACAGGGATAATACACACAGTGATGTCACAGTACAGAGATAATACACACAGTGATGTCACAGTACAGGATAATACACACAGTGATGTCACAGTACAGGATAATTCACACAGTGATGTCACAGTACAGGGATAATACACACAGTGATGTCACAGTACAGAGATAATACACACAGTGATGTCACAGTACAGGGATAATACACACAGCGATGTCACAGTACAGAGATAATACACACAGTGATGTCACAGTACAGGATAATACACACAGTGATGTCACAGTACAGAGATAATACACACAGTGATGTCACAGTACAGGGATAATACACACAGTGATGTCACAGTACAGAGATAATACACACAGTGATGTCACAGTACAGAGATAATACACACAGTGATGTCACAGTACAGAGATATACACACAGGGATATCACAGTGATGTCAGAGAATACACACAGTGATGTCAAGATGTCACACAGGATAATACACAGAGATAAGATGTCACAGTACAGGGATAATACACACAGTGATGTCACAGTAAGGGTCAGTACAGGGATAATACACACAGTGTGTCACGTACAGGAATACACAGTGATGTCACAGTACAGGGATAAATACACACAGTGATGTCACAGTACAGAGATAATACACCAGTGATGTCCACAGTAGGATAATACACACAGTGATGTCACAGTACAGGATAATACACACAGTGATGTCACAGTACAGGATAATACACACAGTGATGTCACAGTACAGAGATAATACACACAGTGATGGTAACAGTACAGGATAATACACACAGTGATGTCACAGTACAGAGATAATACACACAGTGATGTCACAGTACAGGGATAATACACAGTGATGTCACAGTACAGGATAATACACAGTGATGTCACAGTACAGAGATAATACACACAGTGATGTCAGACAGTATACAGTGATCAAGTACAGAATACACACAGTGATGTCACAGTACAGGATAATACACACAGTGATGTCACAGTACAGAGATAATACACACAGTGATGTCACAGTACAGGATAATACACACAGTGATGTCACAGTACAGGGATAATACACACAGTGATGTCACAGTACAGAGATAATACACACAGTGATGTCACAGTACAGGATAATACACACAGTGATGTCACAGTACAGAGATAATACACACAGTGATGTCACAGTACAGGGATAATACACACAGTGATGTCACAGTACAGAGATAATACACACAGTGATGTCACAGTACAGTGATAATACACACAGTGATGTCACAGTACAGGGATAATACACACAGTGATGTCACAGTACAGGGATAATACACACAGTGATGTCACAGTACAGGGATAATACACACAGTGATGTCACAGTACAGGGATAATACACACAGTGATGTCACAGTACAGAGATAATACACACAGTGATGTCACAGTACAGGGATAATACACACAGTGATGTCACAGTACAGAGATAATACACACAGTGATGTCACAGTACAGGATAATACACACAGTGATGTCACAGTACAGGAGATAATACACACAGTGATGTCACAGTACAGAGATAATACACACAGTGATGTCACAGTACAGAGATAATACACACAGTGATGTCACAGTACAGGATAATACACACAGTGATGTCACAGTACAGGATAATACACACAGTGATGTCACAGTACAGGGATAATACACACAGTGATGTCACAGTACAGAGATAATACACACAGTGATGTCACAGTACAGGGATAATACACACAGTGATGTCACAGTACAGAGATAATACACACAGTGATGTCACAGTACAGGATAATACACACAGTGATGTCACAGTACAGAGATAATACACACAGTGATGTCACAGTACAGGATAATACACACAGTGATGTCACAGTACAGAGATAATACACACAGTGATGTCACAGTACAGAGATAATACACACAGTGATGTCACAGTACAGGGATAATACACACAGTGATGTCACAGTACAGAGATAATACACACAGTGATGTCACAGTACAGAGATAATACACACAGTGATGTCACAGTACAGGGATAATACACACAGTGATGTCACAGTACAGGATAATACACACAGTGATGTCACAGTACAGAGATAATACACACAGTGATGTCACAGTACAGGAGATAATACACACAGTGATGTCACAGTACAGGGATAATACACACAGTGATGTCACAGTACAGAGATAATACACACAGTGATGTCACGGTACAGGATAATACACACAGTGATGTCACGGTACAGGGATAATACACACAGTGATGTCACAGTACAGAGATAATACACACAGTGATGTCACAGTACAGAGATAATACACACAGTGATGCCACAGTACAGAGATAATACACACAGTGATGTCACAGTACAGGGATAATACACACAGTGATGTCACAGTACAGGGATAATACACACAGCGATGTCACAGTACAGAGATAATACACACAGTGACGTCACGGTACAGGAAAATACACACAGTGATGTCACGGTACAGGGATAATACACATAGTGATGTCACAGTACAGGGATAATACACACAGTGATGCCACAGTACAGAGATAATACACACAGTGATGTCACAGTACAGGGATAATACACACAGTGATGTCACAGTACAGGGATAATACACACAGCGATGTCACAGTACAGAGATAATACACACAGTGACGTCACGGTACAGGAAAATACACACAGTGATGTCACGGTACAGGGATAATACACACAGTGATGTCACAGTACAGGGATAATACACACAGTGATGTCACAGGTACAGGATAATACACACAGTGATGTCACAGTACAGGGACAATACACACAGTGATGTCACAGTACAGAGATAATACACACAGTGATGTCACAGTACAGAGATAATACACACAGTGATGTCACAGTACAGGATAATACACACAGTGATGTCACAGTACAGGATAATACACACAGTGATGTCACAGTACAGAGATAATACACACAGTGATGTCACAGTACAGAGATAATACACACAGTGATGTCACAGTACAGGATAATACACACAGTGATGTCACAGTACAGAGATAATACACACAGTGATGTCACAGTACAGGGATAATACACACAGTGATGTCACAGTACAGGGATAATACACACAGTGATGTCACAGTACAGCGATAATACACACAGTGATGTCACAGTACAGGATAATACACACAGTGATGTCACAGTACAGAGGTAATACACACAGTGATGTCACAGTACAGGGATAATACACACAGTGATGTCACAGTACAGAGATAATACACACAGTGATGTCACAGTACAGAGATAATACACACAGTGATGTCACAGT
Organism: Leptodactylus fuscus; assembly: GCF_031893055.1. Lineage (NCBI taxonomy): Eukaryota > Metazoa > Chordata > Amphibia > Anura > Leptodactylidae > Leptodactylus > Leptodactylus fuscus. The sequence goes on along the minus strand of NC_134275.1, from coordinate 57,081,640 downwards.
ACAGGATAATACTCACAGTGATGTCACAGTACAGAGATAATACACACAGTGATGTCACAGTACAGAGATAATACACACAGTGATGTCACAGTACAGGATAATACACACAGTGATGTCACAGTACAGAGATAATACACACAGTGATGTCACAGTACAGGATAATACACACAGTGATGTCACAGTACAGGGATAATACACACAGTGATGTCACAGTACAGAGATAATACACACAGTGATGTCACAGTACAGGATAATACACACAGTGATGTCACAGTACAGAGATAATACACACAGTGATGTCACAGTACAGGGATAATACACACATTGATGTCACAGTACAGAGATAATACACACAGTGATGTCACAGTACAGAGATAATACACACAGTGATGTCACAGTACAGTGATAATACACACAGTGATGTCACAGTACAGGGATAATACACACAGTGATGTCACAGTACAGGGATAATGCACACAGTGATGTCACAGTACAGGGATAATACACACAATGATGTCACAGTACAGAGATAATACACACAGTGATGTCACAGTACAGGATAATTCACACAGTGATGTCACAGTACAGAGATAATACACACAGTGATGTCACAGTACAGAGATAATACACACAGTGATGTCACAGTACAGGATAATACACACAGTGATGTCACAGTACAGAGATAATACACACAGTGATGTCACAGTACAGGGATAATACACACAGTGATGTCACAGTACAGGGATAATACACACAGTGATGTCACAGTACAGAGATAATACACACAGTGATGTCACAGTACAGTGATAATACACACAGTGATGTCACAGTACAGGGATAATACACACAGTGATGTCACAGTACAGGGATAATACACACAGTGATGTCACAGTACAGGGATAATACACACAGTGATGTCACAGTACAGGGATAATACACACAGTGATGTCACAGTACAGGGATAATACACACAGTGATGTCACAGTACAGGGATAATACACACAGTGATGTCACAGTACAGGATAATACACACAGTGATGTCACAGTACAGGATAATACACACAGTGATGTCACAGTACAGGATAATACACACAGTGATGTCACAGTACAGGGATAATACACACACACTGATGTCACAGTACAGGGATAATACACACAGTGATGTCACAGTACAGGGATAATACACACACACTGATGTCACAGTACAGGGATAATACACACAGTGATGTCACAGTACAGAGATAATACACACAGTGATGTCACAGTACAGGATAATACACACAGTGATGTCACAGTACAGAGATAATACACACAGTGATGTCACAGTACTGGGATAATACACACAGCGATGTCACAGTACAGAGATAATACACACAGTGATGTCACAGTACAGGGATAATACACACAGCGATGTCACAGTACAGAGATAATACACACAGCGATGTCACGGTACAGGATAATACACACAGTGATGTCACAGTACAGGGATAATACACACAGTGATGTCACAGTACAGAGATAATACACACAGTGATGTCACAGTACAGAGATAATACACACAGTGATGTCACAGTACAGGATAATACACACAGTGATGTAACAGTACAGGATAATTCACACAGTGATGTCACAGTACAGGGATAATACACACAGTGATGTCACAGTACAGAGATAATACACACAGTGATGTCACAGTACAGGGATAATACACACAGCGATGTCACATTACAGAGATCATACACACAGTGATGTCACAGTACAGGATAATACACACAGTGATGTCACAGTACAGAGATAATACACACAGTGATGTCACAGTACAGGGATAATACACACAGTGATGTCACAGTACAGAGATAATACACACAGTGATGTCACAGTACAGAGATAATACACACAGTGATGCCACAGTACAGAGATAATACACACAGTGATGTCACAGTACAGGGATAATACACACAGTGATGTCACAGTACAGGGATAATACACACAGCGATGTCACAGTACAGAGATAATACACACAGTGATGTCACGGTACAGGATAATACACACAGTGATGTCACGGTACAGGGATAATACACACAGTGATGTCACAATACAGAGATAATACACACAGTGATGTCACAGTACAGAGATAATACACACAGTGATGCCACAGTACAGAGATAATACACACAGTGATGTCACAGTACAGGGATAATACACACAGTGATGTCACAGTACAGGGATAATACACACAGCGATGTCACAGTACAGAGATAATACACACAGTGATGTCACGGTACAGGATAATACACACAGTGATGTCACGGTACAGGGATAATACACACAGTGATGTCACAGTACAGGGATAATACACACAGTGATGTCACAGTACAGAAATAATACACACAGTGATGTCACAGTACAGAGATAATACACACAGTGATGTCACAGTACAGATATAATACACACAGTGATGTCACAGTACAGGGATAATACACACAGTGATGTCACGGTACAGGATAATACACACAGTGATGTCACAGTACAGGGATAATACACACAGTGATGTCACAGTACAGAGATAATACACACAGTGATGTCACAGTACAGAGATAATACACACAGTGATGTCACAGTACAGGATAATACACACAGTGATGTCACAGTACAGGATAATACACACAGTGATGTCACAGTACAGCGATAATACACACAGTGATGTCACAGTACAGAGATAATACACACAGTGATGTCACAGTACAGGATAATACACACAGTGATGTCACAGTACAGAGATAATACACACAGTGATGTCACAGTATAGAGATAATACACACAGTGATGTCACAGTACAGGGATAATACACACAGTGATGTCACAGTACAGGGATAATACACACAGTGATGTCACAGTACAGAGATAATACACACAGTGATGTCACAGTACAGGATAATACACACAGTGATGTCACAGTACAGAGGTAATACACACAGTGATGTCACAGTACAGGGATAATACACACATTGATGTCACAGTACAGAGATAATACACACAGTGATGTCACAGTACATAGATAATACACTTTGTGATGTCACAGTACATGATAATACTCACAGTGATGTCACAGTACAGAGATAATACACACAGTGATGTCACAGTACAGAGATAATACACACAGTGATGTCACAGTACAGGATAATACACACAGTGATGTCACAGTACAGAGATAATACACACAGTGATGTCACAGTACAGGATAATACACACAGTGAGGTCACAGTACAGGGATAATACACACAGTGATGTCACAGTACAGGGATAATACACACAGTGATGTCACAGTACAGGATAATACACACAGTGATGTCACAGTACAGGGATAATACACACAGTGATGTCACAGTACAGGGATAATACACACAGTGATGTCACAGTACAGGGATAATACACACAGTGATGTCACAGTACAGGGATAATACACACAGTGATGTCACAGTACAGGATAATACACACAGTGATGTCACAGTACAGGATAATACACACATTGATGTCACAGTACAGAGATAATACACACAGTGATGTCACAGTACAGAGATAATACACACAGTGATGTCACAGTACAGTGATAATACACACAGTGATGTCACAGTACAGGGATAATACACACAGTGATGTCACAGTACAGGGATAATGCACACAGTGATGTCACAGTACAGGGATAATACACACAATGATGTCACAGTACAGAGATAATACACACAGTGATGTCACAGTACAGGATAATTCACACAGTGATGTCACAGTACAGAGATAATACACACAGTGATGTCACAGTACAGAGATAATACACACAGTGATGTCACAGTACAGGATAATACACACAGTGATGTCACAGTACAGAGATAATACACACAGTGATGTCACAGTACAGGATAATACACACAGTGATGTCACAGTACAGGGATAATACACACAGTGATGTCACAGTACAGAGATAATACACACAGTGATGTCACAGTACAGTGATAATACACACAGTGATGTCACAGTACAGGGATAATACACACAGTGATGTCACAGTACAGGGATAATACACACAGTGATGTCACAGTACAGGGATAATACACACAGTGATGTCACAGTACAGGGATAATACACACAGTGATGTCACAGTACAGGGATAATACACACAGTGATGTCACAGTACAGGGATAATACACACAGTGATGTCACAGTACAGGATAATACACACAGTGATGTCACAGTACAGGATAATACACACAGTGATGTCACAGTACAGGATAATACACACAGTGATGTCACAGTACAGGGATAATACACACACACTGATGTCACAGTACAGGGATAATACACACAGTGATGTCACAGTACAGGGATAATACACACACACTGATGTCACAGTACAGGGATAATACACACAGTGATGTCACAGTACAGAGATAATACACACAGTGATGTCACAGTACAGGATAATACACACAGTGATGTCACAGTACAGAGATAATACACACAGTGATGTCACAGTACTGGGATAATACACACAGCGATGTCACAGTACAGAGATAATACACACAGTGATGTCACAGTACAGGGATAATACACACAGCGATGTCACAGTACAGAGATAATACACACAGCGATGTCACGGTACAGGATAATACACACAGTGATGTCACAGTACAGGGATAATACACACAGTGATGTCACAGTACAGAGATAATACACACAGTGATGTCACAGTACAGAGATAATACACACAGTGATGTCACAGTACAGGATAATACACACAGTGATGTAACAGTACAGGATAATTCACACAGTGATGTCACAGTACAGGGATAATACACACAGTGATGTCACAGTACAGAGATAATACACACAGTGATGTCACAGTACAGGGATAATACACACAGCGATGTCACATTACAGAGATCATACACACAGTGATGTCACAGTACAGGATAATACACACAGTGATGTCACAGTACAGAGATAATACACACAGTGATGTCAAAGTACAGGGATAATACACACAGTGATGTCACAGTACAGAGATAATACACACAGTGATGTCACAGTACAGAGATAATACACACAGTGATGCCACAGTACAGAGATAATACACACAGTGATGTCACAGTACAGGGATAATACACACAGTGATGTCACAGTACAGGGATAATACACACAGCGATGTCACAGTACAGAGATAATACACACAGTGATGTCACGGTACAGGATAATACACACAGTGATGTCACGGTACAGGGATAATACACACAGTGATGTCACAATACAGAGATAATACACACAGTGATGTCACAGTACAGAGATAATACACACAGTGATGCCACAGTACAGAGATAATACACACAGTGATGTCACAGTACAGGGATAATACACACAGTGATGTCACAGTACAGGGATAATACACACAGCGATGTCACAGTACAGAGATAATACACACAGTGATGTCACGGTACAGGATAATACACACAGTGATGTCACGGTACAGGGATAATACACATAGTGATGTCACAGTACAGGGATAATACACACAGTGATGTCACAGTACAGAAATAATACACACAGTGATGTCACAGTACAGAGATAATACACACAGTGATGTCACAGTACAGATATAATACACACAGTGATGTCACAGTACAGGGATAATACACACAGTGATGTCACGGTACAGGATAATACACACAGTGATGTCACAGTACAGGGATAATACACACAGTGATGTCACAGTACAGAGATAATACACACAGTGATGTCACAGTACAGAGATAATACACACAGTGATGTCACAGTACAGGATAATACACACAGTGATGTCACAGTACAGGATAATACACACAGTGATGTCACAGTACAGCGATAATACACACAGTGATGTCACAGTACAGAGATAATACACACAGTGATGTCACAGTACAGGATAATACACACAGTGATGTCACAGTACAGAGATAATACACACAGTGATGTCACAGTATAGAGATAATACACACAGTGATGTCACAGTACAGGGATAATACACACAGTGATGTCACAGTACAGGGATAATACACACAGTGATGTCACAGTACAGAGATAATACACACAGTGATGTCACAGTACAGGATAATACACACAGTGATGTCACAGTACAGAGGTAATACACACAGTGATGTCACAGTACAGGGATAATACACACATTGATGTCACAGTACAGAGATAATACACACAGTGATGTCACAGTACATAGATAATACACTTTGTGATGTCACAGTACATGATAATACTCACAGTGATGTCACAGTACAGAGATAATACACACAGTGATGTCACAGTACAGAGATAATACACACAGTGATGTCACAGTACAGGATAATACACACAGTGATGTCACAGTACAGAGATAATACACACAGTGATGTCACAGTACAGGATAATACACACAGTGATGTCACAGTACAGGGATAATTCACACAGTGATGTCACAGTACAGGGATAATACACACAGTGATGTCACAGTACAGAGATAATACACACAGTGATGTCACAGTACAGGGATAATACACACAGCGATGTCACATTACAGAGATAATACACACAGTGATGTCACAGTACAGGATAATACACACAGTGATGTCACAGTACAGAGATAATACACACAGTGATGTCACAGTACAGGGATAATACACACAGTGATGTCACAGTACAGAGATAGTACACACAGTGATGTCACAGTACAGAGATAATACACACAGTGATGCCACAGTACAGAGATAATACACACAGTGATGTCACAGTACAGGGATAATACACACAGTGATGTCACAGTACAGGGATAATACACACAGTGATGTCACAGTACAGAGATAATACACACAGTGATGTCACGGTACAGGATAATACACACAGTGATGTCACGGTACAGGGATAATACACACAGTGATGTCACAATACAGAGATAATACACACAGTGATGTCACAGTAAAGAGATAATACACACAGTGATGCCACAGTACAGAGATAATACACACAGTGATGTCACAGTACAGGGATAATACACACAGTGATGTCACAGTACAGGGATAATACACACAGTGATGTCACAGTACAGGGATAAGACACACAGTGATGTCACAGTACAGAAATAATACACACAGTGATGTCACAGTACAGAGATAATACACACAGTGATGTCACAGTACAGATATAATACACACAGTGATGTCACAGTACAGGGATAATACACACAGTGATGTCACGGTACAGGATAATACACACAGTGATGTCACAGTACAGGGATAATACACACAGTGATGTCACAGTACAGAGATAATACACACAGTGATGTCACAGTACAGAGATAATACACACAGTGATGTCACAGTACAGGATAATACACACAGTGATGTCACAGTACAGGATAATACACACAGTGATGTCACAGTACAGAGATAATACACACAGTGATGTCACAGTACAGAGATAATACACACAGTGATGTCACAGTACAGGATAATACAGACAGTGATGTCACAGTACAGAGATAATACACACAGTGATGTCACAGTACAGAGATAATACACACAGTGATGTCACAGTACAGGGATAATACACACAGTGATGTCACAGTACAGGGATAATACACACAGTGATGTCACAGTACAGAGATAATACACACAGTGATGTCACAGTACAGGATAATACACACAGTGATGTCACAGTACAGAGGTAATACACACAGTGATGTCACAGTACAGGGATAATACACACATTGATGTCACAGTACTGAGATAATACACACAGTGATGTCACAGTACAGAGATAATACACACTGTGATGTCACAGTACAGGATAATACTCACAGTGATGTCACAGTACAGAGATAATACACACAGTGATGTCACAGTACAGAGATAATACACACAGTGATGTCACAGTACAGGATAATACACACAGTGATGTCACAGTACAGAGATAATACACACAGTGATGTCACAGTACAGGATAATACACACAGTGATGTCACAGTACAGGGATAATACACACAGTGATGTCACAGTACAGAGATAATACACACAGTGATGTCACAGTACAGAGATAATACACACAGTGATGTCACAGTACAGGGATAATACACACAGTGATGTCACAGTACAGGGATAATACACACATTGATGTCACAGTACAGAGATAATACACACAGTGATGTCACAGTACAGAGATAATACACACAGTGATGTCACAGTACAGTGATAATACACACAGTGATGTCACAGTACAGAGATAATACACACAGTGATGTCACAGTACAGGGATAATACACACAGTGATGTCACAGTACAGGGATAATACACACAGTGATGTCACAGTACAGGGATAATACACACAGTGATGTCACAGTACAGGGATAATGCACACAGTGATGTCACAGTACAGGGATAATACACACAGTGATGTCACAGTACAGGGATAATACACACAGTGATGTCACAGTACAGGGATAATACACACAGTGATGTCACAGTACAGAGATAATACACACAGTGATGTCACAGTACAGGATAATTCACACAGTGATGTCACAGTACAGAGATAATAAACACAGTGATGTCACAGTACAGAGATAATACACACAGTGATGTCACAGTACAGGATAATACACACAGTGATGTCACAGTACAGAGATAATACACACAGTCATGTCACAGTACAGGATAATACACACAGTGATGTCACAGTACAGGGATAATACACACAGTGATGTCACAGTACAGAGATAATACACACAGTGATGTCACAGTACAGTGATAATACACACAGTGATGTCACAGTACAGGGATAATACACACAGTGATGTCACAGTACAGGGATAATACACACAGTGATGTCACAGTACAGGGATAATACACACATTGATGTCACAGTACAGAGATAATACACACAGTGATGTCACAGTACATAGATAATACACACAGTGATGTCACAGTACAGAGATAATACACACAGTGATGTCACAGTACAGGATAATACACACAGTGATGTCACAGTACAGAGATAATACACACAGTGATGTCACAGTACAGGATAATACACACAGTGATGTCACAGTACAGGGATAATTCACACAGTGATGTCACAGTACAGGGATAATACACACAGTGATGTCACAGTACAGAGATAATACACACAGTGATGTCACAGTACATAGATAATACACACAGTGATGTCTCAGTACAGAGATAATACACACAGTGATGTCACAGTACAGGATAATACACACAGTGATGTCACAGTACATAGATAATACACACAGTGATGTCACAGTACAGAGATAATACACACAGTGATGTCACAGTACAGGATAATACACACAGTGATGTCACAGTACAGAGATAATACACACAGTGATGTCACAGTACAGGATAATACACACAGTGATGTCACAGTACAGGGATAATTCACACAGTGATGTCACAGTACAGGGATAATACACACAGTGATGTCACAGTACAGAGATAATACACACAGTGATGTCACAGTACAGGGATAATACACACAGCGATGTCACATTACAGAGATAATACACACAGTGATGTCACAGTACAGGATAATACACACAGTGATGTCACAGTACAGAGATAATACACACAGTGATGTCACAGTACAGGGATAATACACACAGTGATGTCACAGTACAGAGATAGTACACACAGTGATGTCACAGTACAGAGATAATACACACAGTGATGCCACAGTACAGAGATAATACACACAGTGATGTCACAGTACAGGGATAATACACACAGTGATGTCACAGTACAGGGATAATACACACAGTGATGTCACAGTACAGAGATAATACACACAGTGATGTCACGGTACAGGATAATACACACAGTGATGTCACGGTACAGGGATAATACACACAGTGATGTCACAATACAGAGATAATACACACAGTGATGTCACAGTAAAGAGATAATACACACAGTGATGCCACAGTACAGAGATAATACACACAGTGATGTCACAGTACAGGGATAATACACACAGTGATGTCACAGTACAGGGATAATACACACAGTGATGTCACAGTACAGGGATAAGACACACAGTGATGTCACAGTACAGAAATAATACACACAGTGATGTCACAGTACAGAGATAATACACACAGTGATGTCACAGTACAGATATAATACACACAGTGATGTCACAGTACAGGGATAATACACACAGTGATGTCACGGTACAGGATAATACACACAGTGATGTCACAGTACAGGGATAATACACACAGTGATGTCACAGTACAGAGATAATACACACAGTGATGTCACAGTACAGAGATAATACACACAGTGATGTCACAGTACAGGATAATACACACAGTGATGTCACAGTACAGGATAATACACACAGTGATGTCACAGTACAGAGATAATACACACAGTGATGTCACAGTACAGAGATAATACACACAGTGATGTCACAGTACAGGATAATACACACAGTGATGTCACAGTACAGAGATAATACACACAGTGATGTCACAGTACAGAGATAATACACACAGTGATGTCACAGTACAGGGATAATACACACAGTGATGTCACAGTACAGGGATAATACACACAGTGATGTCACAGTACAGAGATAATACACACAGTGATGTCACAGTACAGGATAATACACACAGTGATGTCACAGTACAGAGGTAATACACACAGTGATGTCACAGTACAGGGATAATACACACATTGATGTCACAGTACTGAGATAATACACACAGTGATGTCACAGTACAGAGATAATACACACTGTGATGTCACAGTACAGGATAATACTCACAGTGATGTCACAGTACAGAGATAATACACACAGTGATGTCACAGTACAGAGATAATACACACAGTGATGTCACAGTACAGGATAATACACACAGTGATGTCACAGTACAGAGATAATACACACAGTGATGTCACAGTACAGGATAATACACACAGTGATGTCACAGTACAGGGATAATACACACAGTGATGTCACAGTACAGAGATAATACACACAGTGATGTCACAGTACAGAGATAATACACACAGTGATGTCACAGTACAGGGATAATACACACAGTGATGTCACAGTACAGGGATAATACACACATTGATGTCACAGTACAGAGATAATACACACAGTGATGTCACAGTACAGAGATAATACACACAGTGATGTCACAGTACAGTGATAATACACACAGTGATGTCACAGTACAGAGATAATACACACAGTGATGTCACAGTACAGGGATAATACACACAGTGATGTCACAGTACAGGGATAATACACACAGTGATGTCACAGTACAGGGATAATACACACAGTGATGTCACAGTACAGGGATAATGCACACAGTGATGTCACAGTACAGGGATAATACACACAGTGATGTCACAGTACAGGGATAATACACACAGTGATGTCACAGTACAGGGATAATACACACAGTGATGTCACAGTACAGAGATAATACACACAGTGATGTCACAGTACAGGATAATTCACACAGTGATGTCACAGTACAGAGATAATAAACACAGTGATGTCACAGTACAGAGATAATACACACAGTGATGTCACAGTACAGGATAATACACACAGTGATGTCACAGTACAGAGATAATACACACAGTCATGTCACAGTACAGGATAATACACACAGTGATGTCACAGTACAGGGATAATACACACAGTGATGTCACAGTACAGAGATAATACACACAGTGATGTCACAGTACAGTGATAATACACACAGTGATGTCACAGTACAGGGATAATACACACAGTGATGTCACAGTACAGGGATAATACACACAGTGATGTCACAGTACAGGGATAATACACACAGTATTGTCACAGTACAGGGATAATACACACAGTGATGTCACAGTACAGGATAATACACACAGTGATGTCACAGTACAGGATAATACACACAGTGATGTCACAGTACAGGATAATACACACAGTGATGTCACAGTACAGGGATAATACACACACACTGATGTCACAGTACTGGGATAATATGCATAGTATTAGTTCAGTACAAAGATACAGAAATAATTCTATCGCATTCTAGAAGAATATCATGTGATTTTATGATACCATAGGTTCATTTTGGTAGATGTGTGTCAATTACATATCGCAAGTTTCATTGTTCTTTCATGTGAAAAGTTTTCAAAATTTTGATATATTTATGGTACTTTATCTATGATTCTAGAAGTCCTTACCTGTGTGCTACATACTGTTCTGTAATCATTACAGGAATGAATAGTACGATGTTTCCTTGAAAGTAGGTCACCCCCTGAAAGTAAGGCATGGTTTTTTTTTGTTGTTTTTTTTTTAATTGCCTAATATAAGGCACACCCCGAAAATAAGGCATGCCCAAAAATCATTGCAGCTGGCTGAACACTGTGCTCTGCTCCGTGTGCACAGGTATGCTGGCTGCTGCCTCTGCTGTTGTATCCACTGTTCTGGCTGTTGGAGGATGAGCAGGGAGATGCCCGCCGTGCATATGCTGCGAGAGTTCATTCTCCCAGCTCATCCAAGAGGCAGAGACAGCAGCCGGCTTTCCTGGGCACACGGAGCACAGCACTCAGCATTCAGTTGGCTGCAATGCCAGTGAAGTGAGGCTCTCTGCACAACCGCCGGAAGCCTCGCTGAGCCCCACCCACCACTTCCGCTGCCGGGATGAACAGCAGCACCAACGCTGCTACAAAGATGGGCAAGTAGGATATCTTTTCCCCTCCTCTACACTACCTACAACCAGCAGTCATGCTGGCGCTCTGCTAAGGAAGTGCCTGCATGACTGCCTGTTTTCATAAGACATCCCCCGAAAATAAGACAGGTCCTATATTTAGGACGACAATTTCAAATAAGACACTGTCTTATTTTCGGGGAAACACGGTATGTAGCGGAGAGGCAAGGACTCATAGCATCATCGATATCCATAATAGTGGGATTCCATCTCCCGGTAGATCTATACCCTATTTAATTCCAATGCCCCAGTGTGTGTTCCTGGTAGCTGCTTTAGACAGTATATATACTACTGTGCTCTCTGCCCCTTTGCCAGCAGTAAATCTGAGCGCCATCTTAATAAACAATCAGATACAAATAGTGAAGGTATTTGGAGCATGTACTTGAATTAATCTTGAATTAATCTATGTTGTATACTGTATATAATACACATCACTGGGTTGATTAGCCAGTAGTTATCTGAGCCCCCGAGGGTATGCACAACATAGGCCTTCATTTTAATATACTCTTTGCATACAGATGTGTCCTTCATATTCCTTCCTCTAGGTTCACTAGATATGTCATGAAATGATTAGCTTTTCAAGACAACATGATTTCACAATATTGTTTCACAAAATTATATCCCGTATGTGCCAATGTGCTGCCACAGAGTGGTTAAGTTTTGCATTGCAGAATGTCAAGTGATGTTACAATCTGGCATTGACCAAACTGGAGCTCAGTGTGAGCGTATAATAAAATGGTGGCACCTGTACAAGGGCTCATGTTGTGCTCCTATAGCATATACCGCCATCAGCTTCAATGTCATCAGAAAGAGGGAAGGAGACCGCCAATAGCAGCCATACTCTTGTTTCATGTAGTGTTGTATGATGTAGACAACAAACATTGCAGCCATGGACTATTCATATCTGTACCATTGTCACCATGAGCACCCTTGGAGGATCCATTATCTCAAAAAGTGACAGGTACAATTGTATGAATAACATATAGGCAGGAAAGGTTATGGCAGAGCAATCCTTCTAAAGACCAAGCACAGTAGGACTGGTAAGAACCAAGTGTCACTTTGATACAATCCAGACATATTGTGAAGTCTTTGTTCCTGACTGAGGAGCTCCAGTGCAGGTGCTTATTCCATATGGGGCTCCTCTTACAACATAAGGTGGGGATCATAGATAGAAGATGCACTGGGGAACATTTATCAGTTCTGGAGAACTTTGCCTCAAACTTGGAATCCCATTTCTAGGTTTAGACAAATGTATGACTCTATCCTACAGACCTTTCTAAATACGGAGGGTTTCTAGAAGATCCAAAATTCTGCCTCAAATACCATCTGATGAAAAGTGTCCGGCTTCACCGCAAGAGCAATATTTGGCGCCAAACATGTAGACAACAATACATATCTCGCAAGCTGTAAGGGAGAAATATTCGGCGCAGCCATCCAAAACTTTACATTTTTTGTTACTATAGACACAAATCATCTCCTGCTTATTTATGAGACAGATAGGTGGTGCACGGCGGGAAATTCTGCGCACAAAGTAAATTGTTGTAAATTCTTCAAAACATTTTAATTCTGGTCTACTTTATTCGAGATTTTTTTTTTTTTTTGTGAGACCCATATAAGGATCACAATGTACATTTTTTTCTCCTATCAATATGTCTTTGTAGAATGGGAGGAAATCCACACAAACACGTGGAGAACATACAAACTCCTTGCAGATGTTGTTCCTGCCAGGACTCCAACGCTGCAAGGCTGCAGTGCTAACCACTGAGCCACAGTGTTGCCCCTCTTTGTTCAAGAAAATCTGTGAAATATTTGTTCTTTTCTGTTTCATAAATGTGTTGTAAAGTGAGACACTTCTAAACCACACCCATTGTAATCCGTGTCTGTTATAAACCACGCCCATTATAAGCCATGCCCATTATAAAATGCATACATTATAAACCACACCCATTATAAACCACACACATTATAGACCTTGCCCATTATAAACCATGGCCATTATAAACAAGGCCCAATATAGACTGCACCCATTATATACCTTGCCCTTTATAGACCACGCCCATTGTGATCCATGTCCATTATGAACCATGTCTTTATAAAACTCACCCATTATGAACCGCACCCATTATAGACCATGTCTATTATAATCCATGTCCATTATAAACTGCACCCATTATAAAGCATGCCCCATATAAATCATGTCTATTATAAACCGCACCCATTATAGACCATGCCCATTCAAAACTACACTCATTATAACCCACACCCAATATAAACCACGCCCATTATAAATCACGTCCATTATATAACAGGCTCATTCTAAACCACATCCTTTATAAACCACACCCATTATAAACCACGTCCATCATAGACCATGCCCAGGATATACCAAGCCTATTATAGACCATACCCATCATAGACCACACCCATTATAAACCACACCCATCATAAGCCACACCTATTCAGGGGCAAATTATTCAAAAGTGTTGCACCAGTAATATTTTTCTGTACATATACACATCTATGTAGTAATTGCCATGTACCATGAATTTTAGAGAAAGTGTAGGATCTCTGTTGATAAATGTGCCCCAATATCCTCATGCCTTACAATCATACCCTGTGATCTCCGTGCAATATTTCGGCTACAGGTGCTCTGGGAAAGTGTGACATCAGTTTTCAGTTGTTTGCATTACTGGTGACACAGAAAACCTTGTTTTTGTGCTCCATTTGTACCTGATTTGCTGCACTCTTAATGATTCCATTCTCACCTTTTTTATTCATCAGATCTTAATAGTGCAGAGCCTTATGTTTTTATTCATTATCCTGGCAAGTTGCAGAGCGATGTTACTGCAGCGTTAACAAATAATCATTAATTTATGCCAATGTTATAAAGTATCAGAAATCCGCAACATTCCCCTATGAAATGATTAAAATATCTTATTAAATGGGATTTTGCGTTCTTAAAGGTAAGGGCTCAAAGGATTTTATTCAAGAAGACACTTAGGGGAAGGGAAGTTCTCCTACAAGTAAAAAAGAGTGTAGAAGTGCAACATCTAGCTCCTGAAATTGCTGACATGTCGTGGGTCAATCCCAAAAGTAAAAACATCACTTAACCCAGTCCAAAATCTTGCAAGGTTTAACTGCTATAAATTGCAAATGGAGAATTATAAAATAACTTAAAACTCTGGAGCTGTCTCTGGAAATGTCTCTGGAGGTGTGTCTGGAGGTGTCTTGGAGCTGTTTCTGGAGGTGTGTCTGGAACTGTTTCTGGAGGTATCTCTGGACATGATCCTGGAGGTGTCTCTGGAGATATCTCTGGAGGTGTGTCTGAAGCTGTCTCTGGAGGTGTCTCTGGAGCTGTTTCTGGAGGTGTATTTGGAGATGTCTCTGGAGGTGTGGCTGGAGGTGTGTCTGGAGCTGTCTCTGGAGGTGTGTCTTGATGTGTCTCTGGAGCTGTCTCTGGTAGTGTATCTGGAGGTGTCTTGGAGCTGTCCCTGGAGGTGTGTTTGGAGCAGTCTCTGGAGATGCCACTGGAGCTATGTCTGGAGCTGGTTATGGAGGTAATTCTGGGGCTGTCTCTGGGGGTGTCTCTGGAGATCTGCAAAGTACAAATAGAAAAACTGGTAGCCTAAATTAATTTAATAGCTAGCTACCCTTAAAAAAGAAGTAGGGTTCGCACCATTGCCTGTATTTTGTACAGTGCGTTTACCCTGTTTTCTTGTGAAAATTTTTAATAAAAACTGATTACGCCTAAACAGAAAGCAGGTGCTCACTAGAGCGTGTAGCCAGCTTACCCTATACACGTTTGCTATAAATCAGTTTTGGTGCACCTACATAGAGAAGCTGGAAATGACCTATATAAGGGGGTGTTTACACCTGAGCCCCTGTCTGCCCTTTAGGTTTCCATCCTAATCATCAGAAAAACGGCTTGCCGCTGATCATTCATTTGAATGTTTTTTTAAAGCAAACTGCCTGTGTCCATGTGCAGCCTCTCCGCGGTGAAACCATTTTTTTTGGACGGACACAGAGTCGGACATACAGGACTTTGTGTCCATGCAAACAAAACAGAGTTTTTAAAGTGCCCACTGGCAAGCCATCCTCTATGCAGTTTTTTTATGGGTATTAGGATGGAAATCTAAAGGGTGGACAGGGGTGTAAGTGGGAACACCGCATAATTCTGCTCACTTTTTGTACTTGTGTGTGGCATAGACTTTTAAGCTAATTTTTGAAGGGTCTCATAGCCTGGTATGACCAGACCTATAAGCTATGGGCCAGGTATGTACCTGCACCCTACAGCCCAGCCAATTGCAGGTAGCTTTATAAGAGACAATCATTAGCTGACCCATTAGCTGACCTATCTGTAAGTTTCTGCTCCAGGCCAGTGATGTCCTAAAGCAGTGTCTCCATCTTTTGGAAGATTGTTATGCCAACTGTTCCAGTGCTTGCTGACACTACAGTAAAAATTGTGAGTTGTTTGTCCCAATGTCAATCATCTCTTGAGTCCTTCATCATACATATTGCCTATAAGGGCATCTTGACCACTCTTTGGCTAAGACCCCACTTTGCAAAAATGCAGCTTTTTTTGTTGCAGACTTTACTGTGGTTTTTCAACTAAAACATAGGAGTGTCTACAAATTGAATGAGAAATATCTAGGAAGGGCTTATTCATCTACCTGCTGCTCATCCACTCTTGGCTTTGCCTCAAAAACATGCAGCTAAATCTGCAACAAAAAGGCAGCTTTTCAGCAACATGGGCCACAGGCCTGGGTGAGCCCTGTCGAACTTGCACTAACAACATCCACAGTGCAGGCCCCTTCATCGCTGCATCAGCCCAGAGGTCCTCGAAGAGACTGCAAGAACCCAACGGTGACCATTTACTACCCCATCCTCTGCCCACTCCTCCACTGGATTCCTTCATCTACTCTTACATTCCCAGGAATTTGGTTACAGAGAGTCATGACTCCAATTTTTCATTAAATCAATTCAATGCAATATTGCAGCATTCTAGTGAGATCCTTGACAGGCTGCATTGCACCACACAGTTGCTTAGTGATAAACATCTTGTGACAGAGTATTGCAAAATCATGTTATTCTGAAAAGCTGGTGACCTGTACATCTGGACATGTCCAGCTAGGATAAAAGGTAAGGAGAGATAGATCTGTAACACATTGCATCAATCTCGCTTTGAGCATTCTTGAACATCTTTATTCATGAAAGAAAAGTTCCTAATGTTGTTATTATTAGGCAGGGACACACTATGCATAAGAAGATGAGCTGATCGTAATATGGACAACATGGCTCGGTTTCTGACAAGTCCCAGGCAATAAAAAGTTCCTGTATTCATGATTGCATCCAAGGATCAAGACAAAAGCTGTCACCTTTAAGATGGTTAGAGAAAATCTTTAATTTGCAAAAATTGTTCTAATTCTACAAATTTACACACGGTTATTTGGAATTTCACAAGCCCAAGAGCAGAAGAATGAGCAGGGAGAACCAAGGCGTGGTTTCTTCTTATATGTTATTTCGGGTTTCCAGAACTCCTTCAAATTTTTATACTTTTCTATGACCATCCAGTAATTGAGTATTTACATACCTCCCAACTTTTGAAGAACAGAAAGAGGGATAAAATGTGCTGAAAATTTAGCCCCATCCACTTTTTTGTTGACTCCGCCCTTTCTTATTCATTTTTTTTTCATGTGTCCCCGCACAGTATAATCCTCCTACAGTCACCTGTACATTATATGCCCCCACATTATCATGTTCCCTTTCAACTGCCCCACAGTATTAAGTTCCTCTCCTGGTGCCCCAGTTTAAACTGGGGTAAACATGAAACTGGAGCAGCTGGAGGGGGACATTAGCAGTAGGGGTAGTTGGAGGGAGCAATAAATTAATGACAGATGAAGTGGGACATTAAATGGGGGCAACTAGGGACATAGCGGGACATGCAGGGAGCTGCACAGGACAGCAGGACTGTCCCGCTAAATGCAGGACAGTTGGGAGCTATGTATTTAGTACCCAGAACCTACAGGGAACCATTGATTCCAGATTGGTAAAATTTTTATGAAAAATTGGTCCCTAATTTTCCATTTATCTTCCTAAATATTTTGAAGATTCAGAAAACAAGAGGCCGGGAATTTCAATGACCCGAGGGGCCAGTGGGTCTGATCCAGAATAAGCAATGAGTCCGACTCCTCCAGATTTTGTTCCTGTTCCTATTATAAATCCTTTTTTAGATAAAGAGAAGGTTTTTAAGTTGTAAAGCATTGCTCAATCAGAAAATCTGATAAATGAGCCAGTCACTTCCTATCAGCCGCTTACTTTGTTCTTTAAGAACTTTATATTTTTCCGTAATGGCATTGCGGGATTTTGTGCCCGCGGCGCGTCTCGCTGAATCCCCTGACTTGCTGTATATTAAGGGCTATGAAAGAAAACAGCAGAATTGATGGCGTCTTCTGTAACTTTCATAGAGTTGTGGAGATTTGTTAAGTACGTGGTCAGCAGAGAAAGATGGATGATCCCAGTTACATCACCTCATGCCGGCAAATTCTAACAGATTGATCTGTTTTTTCATTACTTATATTTCATATGTTCAAACACAATGAGGCCACAAAGTGTCCGAGTCCTAAAGCTTTATCCAGAATGACTGAAATGTGACAAGAACACTTCTTGTGGCATGTACGAGATCTAACACAACGAAACATGTCGCTGATCTGAGGAAGTGGACCCAAAATGTCATTATCCTGTACCGTGAGTGTTATTGTGTCATTATTAGAGATGAGCGAGTAGTATTCGATCGAGTAGGTATTTGATCGAATACTACGGTATTCGATATATTCGTACTCGATCGAATACTACTCGCTATTCGAATGGAAAAATTTGATACAGAACCAGCATTGATTGGCCGAATACTATACAGTCGGCCAATCAACGCTGGTTCTTCCCCTACCTTTAGAAATCTTCTCCGCTCAGCGTCCCTGCGGCGTCTTCCGGCTCTGAATTCACTCTGCCAGGCATCGGGTCTGGGTAGAGCCATCTGTGCATGCCCGCGCTACAACAAAATGGCCGCTTTGACTGTAAGCGAGCATTTTCTTGTAGTGCGGACATGCGCAGTTGGCTCTGCCCAGGCCCGGTGCCTGGCAGAGTGAATTCAGAGCTGTAAGATGCCGCACAGACCCTGCAAGGAGAAGACTTCTCAGAGGATCCAGCCCGACCCTCACTCGTGGACTTGGTAAGTTCTATTTGATTGAATGTTGCCTACCCCTGAAACGAGCATTTTTCCCCCATAGACTATAATAGGATTCAATATTCGATTTGAGTAGTCAAATATTGCGGGGCTACTCAAAACGAATATTGAATATCGAACATTTTACTGTTCGCTCATCTCTAGTCATTATCCTGTACCCGAGTGTCAGCATGTGCCCCAAGTGTCACCGTTTCATTATCCTGTACCCCAAGTGTCAGCGAGTCATTGTTCTGTACCTCAAATGTCAGCATATCATTATCCTGTAGCCAAAGCATCAGTGTGTCATTGTGCTGTACCCCATGTGTCAGTGTGTTATTACTCTGGGCCCCAAATGTCAGTGAGTCAGTGTCCTGTGCCCCGAGCATCAGTATATCATTTTTTTACCCCCGAAGAGCCAGCATGTCATTATCCTGTACCCCAGGAATCAGTGTGTTATCATCTCTTACCCCAAGTGTCAGTGTCATTATCATGTACCCCAATGGTCAGTTGTTATTTTCCTGTACCCCAAGTGTCACTGTGTCAATTTCCTGCACCCAAAGTGTCATTATCCTGTACCCCAAGTATCAGTGTGTCATTATCCTGTACCCCAAGTGTCAGCATGTTATTATCCCATACCCCGACTGTCTTAGTTCTGTCAACTGGCCAGGAGCAGCACAAATACAAGCAGGGATAAGGTCTCATCAGCTAGCTTAGTGCTCGGGTACCTCTGGGAACACCCCCAGTGCTCCAACTGTCCAGTCTGCATAACTGTTATCAATGTTACAGCATCTATACCACTAGGGGGCAATTTAACGGGATTGGTTTATGAAACCATAAGTGTATTTTAATCTCCATTGATCTTCAGATCTGTACCATAACTGCTCTTTGGCAGCAATTCTTACAGTAGTGTTGACTATTGCCAGTGCTGACCCTCAATAACTGCACTATCAATGCAGGGTCTCTGATCAATCACCTGCATGGAGCCTATGTGCTATGTGTATGTACCATGTCCTAGGTATAAGTATTATGTGCATGTATTATGTGCTATGTACTATTTGCTATGTATAGTCTTCTGATGCAATGTTACACTGCATACACTTATCTGGTCACCCTCAGCCTGTTTTGCAGGTAGCACAGGTATCAGGCGTGTGTGCGGTGTATTAATGAGGAGACAGGAGATCTGTGCCGCCTTGTTCATCTGCAACCTTGCCACTTCATAATGTCACATAACCGATTTCATCACAGAGCCATCACTAAATATATCCACCGCCCGGCACAACTGCTGCTGCTGCAACTGGCATCGCCCTGTCCCTGTTAGCACAGTATGGCAGACAATATGTGAATTTATTTCTGCCGCAATAATGGAACAGATGTCTGTCAAATAGAAATGAAATTACATGGAGGCCGGGGTAATTTAAATAAACAGCTGTCACTTTATGTAAAGCCGCCTCAGCTGAGTTTTGATTTATGTGTTTCCGGAAAGCTCACTACATGTGGAGGAAAGTTTGGGATGTACATTTAGAAAGTCAATGTAATTATTACAGTCGGTGTTACGGAGATCTATGGTGGCTAAATATGACAACTGGACACCATTGCACATATTGTAATGGAAGTGATAATGGGGAGGGGGTCTTATGTCTTCAGCCTAGAGAGTGTTATATTAGTACTGTGTCACAGATAGTACTGCCTTCCTGTGTCCTCATATGTATGATGCAGGTAAAAGAAGTACTGTCTCCTTGCCTCTGTGTGACTGATGTTGGCACAGATAGTACTGCCTTCTGTGATCCCATTTATATGATATAGATAAAAGTAGTGTTGTTTCCCTGTCTCTGTGTGACTGATGTTGGCACAGATAGTACTGCTTTCTTGTGACTCCATTTA
Organism: Leptodactylus fuscus; assembly: GCF_031893055.1. Classification (NCBI taxonomy): domain Eukaryota; kingdom Metazoa; phylum Chordata; class Amphibia; order Anura; family Leptodactylidae; genus Leptodactylus; species Leptodactylus fuscus. The sequence continues at coordinate 57,059,717 of NC_134275.1, read as the reverse complement.
TATGATGCAAATAAAAGTAGTACTGTCTCCTTGCCTCGGTGTGACTGATATTGCCACAGATAGTACTGCCTTCTGTGATCCCATTTATATGATATAGACAAATCTAGCACTGTCTCCCTATCTTTGTGTGGTTGATGTTGGCACAGATAACACTGCCTTCCTTTGTCCCCATATATATGATAATTATACATCACAGGCATGGAAGGCCACAATCAAGATAACAAAACAAACACCCATACTCAAATAGTATAAAACATATAAATGTATTAATAGCCTGAATAAAAGTATGGATATATGGACAAAAACAATAAATATATATTTAAGACATGGGGGACTACATAAGTCTAAGTGTCAGGGATACCAAGATGGTGTGTAAAGTGCAATAAGTAAACCTGAGTATACTAGTGAGACTAAATAAATATACGTACCAAACACTCATGGACTCATAGTAAATATACTAACATCTAGGTATAAATACTATGAGAAGTAGTAGAAATGAAAAAAGGTCCTAGGAGTAAAAATGTACATAGTGCCAAATCCAATTACTACATTTCCTAGGGGTTTTGAAGTCCAGGGGGTCTGATCACTAATGCAGTGCATTGAAAAGATGGTACTTCTTTTTTTCTTTTTTTTAAAAATGTATATTGTGAGCCACATAGGGGCTCACAAAAGTATGTCTTTTTAGAATATGGGATGGAAATCCATGCAAACACGGGGAGAACTCCTTGCAGATGGTTTTATGCCATTGGCGGGATTTGAACAACAGGACTCCAGTGCTGCAGTGCTAACCACTGAGCCACCATGTGGCCCCCTAAAAAGATGGTACTTCTATGACATGTTGCATAGAGCAGCCTGTAATAGAAATTCAATAGACTCCCGGCTGTCATAATATTGGTTTACCATCCCTATAGTAAAATATATATATATATATATATATATATATATATATATATATATATATATATATATATATATATTTGTTTGTTCATTTTATCAATGCCTCCCCACAAGAATTTGAATCTCTGCCAGGTGCAATGCTCCAGACCTGGTTATGACAATGAGGCCCTACACCTGTAGCCTCCCTGCACACTTAGTAGACTATATATAAGCTCAGAAGTGAAGCCTGACTCTGGACTTTGATTTGAAAAAGGTAATTATTTCCTTTTTTTCTTTTTCTTTCTCACCTTATTAGATCACCTCTGCATGTGTGATGTTTGATTCCAGAGCATTGGCACTAAACTTCACTGTGGTCTTCCCCTGATGAAGGCAAGAGTGCCGAAACACGCGTCGGGTGACCCGCTCACCACAGGTCCCAGGCACTAGCCTAGCCCTACACATGGGTAAGCACATATGGTTTTGATATTATATATTGAACTGGTCTCTTTAAGCATGTCATATACTTGTGTATTTGTTTGCATACGGGTTCACTGCTTCTGAGCGACTGTCTGCAACTATTAAACTTAGTTGCAGGTCTTTGAGATACTGAGACACTGATACTGTGACACAGTTGATGTTTTCAGCTAGATATGAGGTTGTATTTTACTACTGACTGGTGGCTACAATAGTGTTTACTGATACACCTATATGTGCAAACACTCTTTATTACAGCTTTATGTAATTATCAAACCTAGGTGTAGTTTTTTTTAGATACTGATACTGTGACACAGCTGTTATTTCCAGCTAGATATGAGGTTGTACCTTTACTACTGACTGGTGGCTATAATAGTGCCTACTGATATACTTATATGTGCAAACACTCTTTATTACATCCTCATGCTTATTGAATTTCATCCTTATGTTAATGTGCTTTTTGACTTGGAATGTATTTATAAACACCATGTGATTCGGCAATATAATGTTTTTATAAAGGGACGAAGAAACTGTGGCTAAGATTGAGTATCAGCAGCGATTTAGGGTGTTCCAAAGCCATGATACTGGGTCAAAGTGTCATGATTAGAGATGAGCGAACAGTGTTCTATCGAACTCATGTTCGATCGGATATTAGGCTGTTCGGCATGTTCGAATCGAATCGAACACCGCGTGGTAAAGTGCGCCATTACTCGATTCCCCTCCCACCTTCCCTGGCGCCTTTTTTGCTCCAATAACAGCGCAGGGTAGGTGGGACAGGAACTACGACACCGGTGACGTTGAAAAAAGTAGGCAAAACCCATTGGCTGCCGAAAACATGTGACCTCTAATTTAAAAGAACAGCGACGCCCAGCTTCGCGTCATTCTGAGCTTGCAATTCACCGAGGACGGAGGTTTCCGTCCAGCTAGCTAGGGCTTAGATTCTGGGTAGGCAGGGACAGGCTAGGATAGGAAGGAGAAGACAACCAACAGCTCTTGTAAGAGCTAAATTCCAGGGAGAAGCTTGTCAGTGTAACGTGGCACTGACGGGCTCAATCGCCGCAACCCAGCTTTCCCAGGATCCTGAATGGAATACACTGTCAGTGTATTCCCGTATACCCGATATATACCCCGATACCCGTTCCAACGGTGTGCCCCCCCACCTTCACCCCAGAAATACCCTGCAAGTCCCCTAGCAATAGAATTGGGGCTATATACACCCACAATTATTACTACTGGTATACAGTGCCATTGTCTGACTGGGAATTCAAAGAATATATTGGGAATACAAATACCCTCATTTCTTGCTACTGCCATATAGTGCCAGTTTCTGACTGGTAATTCAAAGAATATATTGGGGTTACGTGCACCCACAATTTTTACTACTGGTATACAGTGCCATTGTCTGACTGGGAATTCAAAGAATATATTGGGAATACAAATACCCTCATTTCTTGCTACTGCCATATAGTGCCAGTGTCTGACTGGGAATTCAAAGAATATATTGGGGTTACGTGCACCCACAATTTTTACTACTGGTATACAGTGCCATTGTCTGACTGGGAATTCAAAGAATATATTGGGAATACAAATACCCTCATTTCTTGCTACTGCCATATAGTGCCAGTGTCTGACTGGGAATTCAAAGAATATATTGGGGTTACGTGCACCCACAATTTTTACTACTGGTATACAGTGCCATTGTCTGACTGGGAATTCAAAGAATATATTGGGAATACAAATACCCTCATTTCTTGCTACTGCCATATAGTGCCAGTGTCTGACTGGGAATTCAAAGAATATATTGGGGTTACGTGCACCCACAATTTTTACTACTGGTATACAGTGCCATTGTCTGACTGGGAATTCAAAGAATATATTGGGAATACAAATACCCTCATTTCTTGCTACTGCCATATAGTGCCAGTGTCTGACTGGTAATTCAAAGAATATATTGGGGTTACGTGCACCCACAATTTTTACTACTGGTATACAGTGCCATTGTCTGACTGGGAATTCAAAGAATATATTGGGAATACAAATACCCTCATTTCTTGCTACTGCCATATAGTGCCAGTGTCTGACTGGTAATTCAAAGAATATATTGGGGTTACGTGCACCCACAATTTTTACTACTGGTATACAGTGCCATTGTCTGACTGGGAATTCAAAGAATATATTGGGAATACAAATACCCTCATTTCTTGCTACTGCCATATAGTGCCAGTGTCTGACTGGGAATTCAAAGAATATATTGGGGTTACGTGCACCCACAATTTTTACTACTGGTATACAGTGCCATTGTCTGACTGGGAATTCAAAGAATATATTGGGAATACAAATACCCTCATTTCTTGCTACTGCCATATAGTGCCAGTGTCTGACTGGTAATTCAAAGAATATATTGGGGTTACGTGCACCCACAATTTTTACTACTGGTATACAGTGCCATTGTCTGACTGGGAATTCAAAGAATATATTGGGAATACAAATACCCTCATTTCTTGCTACTGCCATATAGTGCCAGTGTCTGACTGGTAATTCAAAGAATATATTGGGGTTACGTGCACCCACAATTTTTACTACTGGTATACAGTGCCATTGTCTGACTGGGAATTCAAAGAATATATTGGGAATACAAATACCCTCATTTCTTGCTACTGCCATATAGTGCCAGTTTCTGACTGGGAATTCAAAGAATATATTGGGGTTACGTGCACCCACAATTTTTACTACTGGTATACAGTGCCATTGTCTGACTGGGAATTCAAAGAGTATATTGGGAATACAAATACCCTCATTTCTTGCTACTGCCATATAGTGCCAGTTTCTGACTGGTAATTCAAAGAATATATTGGGGTTACGTGCACCCACAATTTTTACTACTGGTATACAGTGCCATTGTCTGACTGGGAATTCAAAGAATATATTGGGGTTATAAATACCCTCATTTCTTGCTACTGCCATATAGTGCCAGTTTCTGACTGGTAATTCAAAGAATATATTGGTTACGTGCACCCACAATTTTTACTACTGGTATACAGTGCCATTGTCTGACTGGGAATTCAAAGAATATATTGGGGTTATAAATACCCTCATTTCTTGCTACTGCCATATAGTGCCAGTTTCTGACTGGTAATTCAAAGAATATATTGGGGTTACGTGCACCCACAATTTTTACTACTGGTATACAGTGCCATTGTCTGACTGGGAATTCAAAGAATATATTGGGAATACAAATACCCTCATTTCTTGCTACTGCCATATAGTGCCAGTGTCTGACTGGTAATTCAAAGAATATATTGGGGTTACGTGCACCCACAATTTTTACTACTGGTATACAGTGCCATTGTCTGACTGGGAATTCAAAGAATATATTGGGAATACAAATACCCTCATTTCTTGCTACTGCCATATAGTGCCAGTGTCTGACTGGTAATTCAAAGAATATATTGGGGTTACGTGCACCCACAATTTTTACTACTGGTATACAGTGCCATTGTCTGACTGGGAATTCAAAGAATATATTGGGAATACAAATACCCTCATTTCTTGCTACTGCCATATAGTGCCAGTGTCTGACTGGGAATTCAAAGAATATATTGGGGTTACGTGCACCCACAATTTTTACTACTGGTATACAGTGCCATTGTCTGACTGGGAATTCAAAGAATATATTGGGAATACAAATACCCTCATTTCTTGCTACTGCCATATAGTGCCAGTGTCTGACTGGTAATTCAAAGAATATATTGGGGTTACGTGCACCCACAATTTTTACTACTGGTATACAGTGCCATTGTCTGACTGGGAATTCAAAGAATATATTGGGAATACAAATACCCTCATTTCTTGCTACTGCCATATAGTGCCAGTGTCTGACTGGGAATTCAAAGAATATATTGGGGTTACGTGCACCCACAATTTTTACTACTGGTATACAGTGCCATTGTCTGACTGGGAATTCAAAGAATATATTGGGAATACAAATACCCTCATTTCTTGCTACTGCCATATAGTGCCAGTGTCTGACTGGTAATTCAAAGAATATATTGGGGTTACGTGCACCCACAATTTTTACTACTGGTATACAGTGCCATTGTCTGACTGGGAATTCAAAGAATATATTGGGAATACAAATACCCTCATTTCTTGCTACTGCCATATAGTGCCAGTTTCTGACTGGGAATTCAAAGAATATATTGGGGTTACGTGCACCCACAATTTTTACTACTGGTATACAGTGCCATTGTCTGACTGGGAATTCAAAGAGTATATTGGGAATACAAATACCCTCATTTCTTGGTACTGCCATATAGTGCCAGTTTCTGACTGGTAATTCAAAGAATATATTGGGGTTACGTGCACCCACAATTTTTACTACTGGTATACAGTGCCATTGTCTGACTGGGAATTCAAAGAGTATATTGGGAATACAAATACCCTCATTTCTTGGTACTGCCATATAGTGCCAGTTTCTGACTGGTAATTCAAAGAATATATTGGGGTTACGTGCACCCACAATTTTTACTACTGGTATACAGTGCCAATTTCTAACTAGGAATTCAAAATGCGCAAGGCTCCCGGAAAGGGACGTGGACGAGGCCGTGGGCGAGGTCGGGGGAATGGTTCTGGGGAGCAAGGTAGCAGTGAAGCCACAGGGCGTCCCGTGCCTACTCCTGTGGGGCAGCAAGCATTGCGCCACTCCACAGTGCCAGGGTTGCTTGCCACATTAACTAAACTGCAGGGTACAAACCTTAGTAGGCCCGAGAACCAGGAACAGGTCTTGCAATGGCTGTCAGAGAACGCTTACAGCACATTGTCCAGCAGCCAGTCAGACTCTGCCTCCTCTCCTCCTATTACCCAACAGTCTTGTCTTCCTTCCTCCCAAAATTCCGAAGCTTTACAGAACAATAACCCAAACTGTCCCTGCTCCCCAGAGCTGTTCTCCGCTCCTTTCATTGTCCCTCAACCTGCCTCTCCACGTCACGATTCCACGAACCTAACAGAGGAGCATCTGTGTCCAGATGCTCAAACACTAGAGTCTCCTCCATCTCCGTTCGATTTGGTGGTGGATGACCAGCAACCCACCCTCATCGACGATGATGTGACGCAGTTGCCGTCAGGGCATCCAGTTGACTGGCGCATTGTGCGGGAGGAGGAGATGAGACAGGAGTTGGAAGAGGAAGTGGTGGATGATGAGGACACTGACCCGACCTGGACAGGGGGGATGTCAAGCGGGGAAAGTAGTGTGGATGTTGAGGCAGGTGCAGCACCAAAAAGGGTAGCTAGAGGCAGAGGCAGAGGTCAGCAGCTTAGGCGAAGCCAGGCCACACCCGGAATCTCCCAAGATGTTCCAGTTCGTACCCAGCCCCGAAAAACTCCCACCTCGAGGGCACGTTTCTCGAAGGTGTGGAGTTTTTTCAAGGAATGCGCCGAGGACAGATATAGTGTTGTCTGCACAATTTGCCTCTCGAAATTGATTAGGGGCTCTGAGAAGAGCAACCTGTCCACCACTTCAATGCGCCGTCATTTGGAATCCAAGCACTGGAATCAGTGGCAGGCAGCAACGGCAGGACAAAGGCCGCCTGCCGTTCACGCCACTGCCACTGCCTCTGCCTCTGCCACTGCCACTGCTGACTGTGCTGGCGATGCACTCCAGAGGACGAGCCAGGACACCACTTCATCTGCCTCCGCCACTTTGTTGACTTCTACCTCATCCTCCCCTGGTCCTGTCTTATCTCCTTCTCCTGCACCATCAAAGGCACCATCAGGCGTTTCTTTACAACAACCCACCATCTCTCAGACATTGGAGCGGCGGCAGAAATACACTGCTAACCACCCACACGCGCAAGCCTTGAACGCCAACATCGCTAAACTGCTGGCCCAGGAGATGTTGGCGTTCCGGCTTGTTGAAACTCCCGCCTTCCTGGACCTGATGGCAACTGCGGCACCTCGCTATGCCGTCCCTAGCCGTCACTACTTCTCCCGGTGTGCCGTCCCCGCCTTGCACCAGCACGTGTCACTCAACATCAGGCGGGCCCTTAGTTCCGCGCTTTGCACAAAGGTCCACTTGACCACCGACGCGTGGACAAGTGCATGCGGACAGGGACGCTACATTTCACTGACGGCACACTGGGTGAATGTAGTTGAGGCTGGGACTGCTTCCCAAACTGGCCCGGTGTACCTCGTCTCCCCGCCTAACATTCCTGGCAGGGACACGAGAAGAACACCCCCCTCCTCCTCCTCCTCTACCGCCTCCTCCTCCGCCACCGCCTCCTCCTCCGCCACCGCCTCCTCCTCCGCTGTTAGATTGACCCCAGCTACGAGTTGGAAACGTTGCAGCACTGGCGTTGGTAGACGTCAGCAGGCTGTGCTGAAGCTGATCAGCTTGGGGGACAGACAGCACACTGCCTCCGAGGTGAGGGATGCCCTCCTCGATGAGACGGCAATATGGTTTGAGCCGCTGCACCTGGGCCCAGGCATGGTCGTTTGTGATAACGGCCGGAACCTGGTAGCAGCTCTGGAGCTTGCCGGACTCCAACATGTTCCATGCCTGGCCCACGTCTTCAACCTAGTGGTGCAACGTTTCCTAAAGAGCTACCCCAATGTTCCAGAGCTACTGGTGAAAGTGCGGCGCATGTGCGCCCACTTTCGCAAGTCGACAGTAGCCGCTGCTAGCTTAAAATCTCTCCAGCAACGCCTGCATGTGCCACAACACCGGCTTTTGTGCGACGTCCCCACACGCTGGAACTCAACGTTTCAGATGTTGAATAGAGTGGTTGAGCAGCAGAGACCTTTGATGGAATACCAGCTACAAAACCCTAGGGTGCCACAAAGTCAGCTGCCTCAGTTTCACATCCATGAGTGGCCATGGATGAGAGACCTTTGTGACATCCTACGGGTCTTTGAGGAGTCCACAAGGAGGGTGAGCTCTGAGGATGCGATGGTGAGCCTTACAATCCCGCTCTTGTGTGTTCTGAGAGAATCCCTGATTGACATCAGGGATAACTCAGATCACACAGAGGAGTTAGGGATAGCATCCGATCCGTCACAGCTGGAGAGTAGGTCCACACATCTGTCCGCTTCACTGCGTTTAATGGAGGAGGAGGAGGAGGAGGAGGAGGAGGAGGAAGAAGAGTTGTCCGATGATGTGATGGTGATACAGGAGGCTTCCGGGCAACTTCGAATCGTCCCATTGTTGCAGCGCGGATGGGTAGACATGGAGGATGAGGAGGAAATGGAGATTGAACTTTCCGGTGGGGCCAGAGGAGTCATGCCAACTAACACTGTGGCAGACATGGCTGAGTTCATGTTGGGGTGCTTTACAACCGACAAGCGTATTGTCAAAATCATGGAGGACAACCAGTACTGGATCTTTGCTATCCTTGACCCCCGGTATAAAAACAACATCTCGTCTTTTATTCCGGTAGAGGGGAGGGCCAATCGCATCAATGCTTGCCACAGGCAATTGGTGCAGAATATGATGGAGATGTTTCCAGCATGTGACAGTGGCGGCAGGGAGGGCAGTTCCTCCAGTAGGCAACCAAGTTCTCACCGGTCCACACAAACGAGGGGCACACTGTCTAAGGTCTGGGACACCTTGATGGCACCCCCTCGCCAAAGTGCCGCCACGGAGGGTCCTAGTGTCACCAGGCGTGAGAAGTATAGGCGCATGTTGCGGGAATACCTTTCCGACCACAGCCCTGTCCTCTCCGACCCCTCTGCGCCCTACACGTATTGGGTGTCGAAGTTGGACCTGTGGCTTGAACTTGCCCTATATGCCTTGGAGGTGCTGTCCTGTCCTGCCGCCAGCGTCCTATCTGAGAGGGTGTTCAGTGCAGCCGGTGGCATCATCACTGACAAGCGCACCCGTCTGTCAGCTGAGAGTGCCGACCGGCTCACTTTGATAAAAATGAACCACCACTGGATAGAGCCTTCATTTTTGTGCCCACCTGTGTAAAGCACCCCAACATGAAACTCCATGTCTGTACTCAACCTCTCCAATTCCTCCGCATCCTCATACTCATCCACCATAAGCGTTGCACAATTCTGCTAATACTAGGCTCCCTCCAACATGATTTCCCCCAACTCTGCTGGTTAGAGGCTCCCTCCACCCTGATTTCCACCAACTCTGCTGGTTAGAGGCTCCCTCCACCCTGCTTTCCCACAACTCTGCTGGTTAGAGGCTCCTTCCACCATGAATTTGCCCAAACTGGGCTGTTTAGAGGCTCCCTCCACCATGAATTGGTCCAAACTGGGCTGGTTAGAGGCTCCCTCCACCATTAATTGGTCCAAACTGGGCTGGTTAGAGGCTCCCTCCACCATGAATTTGCCCAAACTGGGCTGTTTAGAGGCTCCCTCCACCATGAATTTGCCCAAACTGGGCTGTTTAGAGGCTCCCTCCACCATGAATTGGTCCAAACTGGGGTGGTTAGAGGCTCCCTCCACCATTAATTGGTCCAAACTGGGCTGGTTAGAGGCTCCCTCCACCATTAATTGGTCCAAACTGGGCTGGTTAGAGGCTCCCTCCACCATTAATTGGTCCAAACTGGGCTGGTTAGAGGCTCCCTCCACCATGAATTTGCCCAAACTGGGCTGTTTAGAGGCTCCCTCCACCATGAATTTGCCCAAACTGGGCTGGTTAGAGGCTCCCTCCACCATGAATTGGTCCAAACTGGGGTTTTTAGAGGCTCCCTCCACCATGAATTGGTCCAAACTTGGCTGTTTAGAGGCTCCCTCCACCATGAATTGGTCCAAACTGGGGTGGTTAGAGGCTCCCTCCACCATTAATTGGTCCAAACTGGGCTGGTTAGAGGCTCCCTCCACCATTAATTGGTCCAAACTGGGCTGGTTAGAGGCTCCCTCCACCATGATTTTGCCCAAACTGGGCTGTTTAGAGGCTCCCTCCACCATGAATTTGCCCAAACTGGGCTGGTTAGAGGCTCCCTCCACCATGAATTGGTCCAAACTGGGGTTTTTAGAGGCTCCCTCCACCATGAATTGGTCCAAACTGGGGTGGTTAGAGGCTCCCTCCACCATTAATTGGTCCAAACTGGGCTGGTTAGAGGCTCCCTCCACCATTAATTGGTCCAAACTGGGCTGGTTAGAGGCTCCCTCCACCATGAATTTGCCCAAACTGGGCTGGTTAGAGGCTCCCTCCACCATGAATTTGCCCAAACTGGGCTGGTTAGAGGCTCCCTCCACCATGAATTGGTCCAAACTGGGGTTTTTAGAGGCTCCCTCCACCATGAATTGGTCCAAACTGGGGTTTTTAGAGGCTCCCTCCACCATGAATTGGTCCAAACTGGGGTGGTTAGAGGCTCCCTCCACCATTAATTGGTCCAAACTGGGCTGGTTAGAGGCTCCCTCCACCATTAATTGGTCCAAACTGGGCTGGTTAGAGGCTCCCTCCACCATGAATTTGCCCAAACTGGGCTGTTTAGAGGCTCCCTCCACCATGAATTTGCCCAAACTGGGCTGGTTAGAGGCTCCCTCCACCATGAATTGGTCCAAACTGGGGTTTTTAGAGGCTCCCTCCACCATGAATTGGTCCAAACTGGGGTGGTTAGAGGCTCCCTCCACCATTAATTGGTCCAAACTGGGCTGGTTAGAGGCTCCCTCCACCATGAATTGGTCCAAACTGGGGTTTTTAGAGGCTCCCTCCACCATGAATTGGTCCAAACTTGGCTGTTTAGAGGCTCCCTCCACCATTAATTGGTCCAAACTGGGCTGGTTAGAGGCTCCCTCCACCATGAATTGGTCCAAACTGGGTTTTTTAGAGGCTCCCTCCACCATGAATTTGCCCAAACTGGGCTGTTTAGAGGCTCCCTCCACCATGAATTGGTCCAAACTGGGTTTTTTAGAGGCTCCCTCCACCATGAATTGGTCCAAACTTGGCTGTTTAGAGGCTCCCTCCACCATTAATTGGTCCAAACTGGGCTGGTTAGAGGCTCCCTACACCATGAATTGGTCCAAACTGGGTTTTTTAGAGGCTCCCTCCACCATGAATTTGCCCAAACTGGGCTGTTTAGAGGCTCCCTCCACCATGAATTGGTCCAAACTGGGTTTTTTAGAGGCTCCCTCCACCATGAATTGGTCCAAACTGGGCTGGTTAGAGGCTCCCTCCACCATGAATTGGTCCAAACTGGGGTGGTTAGAGGCTCCCTCCACCATTAATTGGTCCAAACTGGGCTGGTTAGAGGCTCCCTCCACCATTAATTGGTCCAAACTGGGCTGGTTAGAGGCTCCCTCCACCATGAATTTGCCCAAACTGGGCTGGTTAGAGGCTCCCTCCACCATGAATTGGTCCAAACTGGGCTGGTTCGAGGCTCCCTCCACCATGAATTGGTCCAAACTGGGTTTTTTAGAGGCTCCCTCCACCATGAATTGGTCCAAACTGGGTTTTTTAGAGGCTCCCTCCACCATGAATTGGTCCAAACTGGGCTGGTTAGAGGCTCCCTCCACCATGAATTTGCCCAAACTCTGCTGGTTAGAGGCTCAATCCACCCTGATTTTCAAAACAAATGTTGGTGCCAACCTCAACTTACTACAAGGGCCAAATTCACTGCTGGTGACAAGCTCTCCTCACTGCAAGTGCCAAATACACATGTTTCAAGGTGTTTTCCTACTGTCAGAGAGGTGGTATTGAGTGTGTAAAGTGTGTAGTTGTTAGGCTGTGATGTTGGGGTAATAGAGGGTCTTTGGTGTGTTAGATGCCCCCAGACATGCTTCCCCTGCTGTCCCAGTGTCATTCCAGAGGTGTTGGCATCATTTCCTGGGGTGTCATAGTGGACTTGGTGACCCTCCAGACACGGATTTGGGTTTCCCCCTTAACGAGTATCTGTTCCCCATAGACTATAATGGGGTTCGAAACCCGTTCGAACACACGAACATTGAGCGGCTGTTCGAATCGAATTTCGAACCTCGAACATTTTAGTGTTCGCTCATCTCTAGTCATGATGTCGGTGTACCACTGAAGCCTTATTACAGGGGCTCAGCAGTGATGATGGTGTGCATAAAATCAGCCAGAGTCTGGACGAGGATGGGGGATGCTCAACAGGGATGAGACAAGTTGAGTATAACTGTATATATCTGAGGTATAAGGAGACTCCAGAGTAAAATAGTGTTTCATGGGCAATGAACCCCAAAAGTCTTGGGTTGAACTTAAAACTTTTTGAAAATTGGTCTAATCTGGATTGATCTATATCGGTTTGTTCCTCCCTAATGGAAATATATCTTTTTTTAATTTTTTTTATTTGGCTCCAGTGTCTAATCAGGACCTGTTTTATCATTGTAAGAACAGTTAGCACTGTGTCCTTGTCTCTCCTTGTATATGATATACAGCATGTACAGTTAGTACTGCCTCCATGTCTTTCCATGCATGTGATGTAAAGTATGTACAGTTGACACTGCCTCTTTGTCTCTCCATGTATATGATGTACAGTATGCACAGATAGTACTGCTTCCTTGTCTCTCCATGTATATGATGTACAGTATGCACAGATAGTACTGCCTCCTTGTCTCTCCATGTATATGATGTACAGTATGCACAGATAGTACTGCCTCCTTGTCTATCCAATTACTTGATATACAGTATGTACAGATAGCACTGCCTCCTTGTCTCTCCATGTACTTGATATACAGTATGTACAGATAGCACTGCCTCCTTGTCTCTCCATGTACTTGATATACAGTATGTACAGTTAGAACTTCCTCCTTGTCTCTCCACGTATATGGTATACAGCATGTACAGATAGCACTGCCTCCTTGTCTCTCCATGTACTTGATATACAGTATGTACAGATAGCACTGCCTCCTTGTCTCTCCATGTACTTGATATACAGTATGTACAGATAGCACTGCCTCCTTGTCTCTCCATGTACTTGATATACAGTATGTACAGTTAGAACTTCCTCCTTGTCTCTCCACGTATATGGTATACAGTACGTACAGATAGCACTGCCTCCTTGACTCATCCCTTGAATAATAAACACATTGCATAGCCACCTTGTACTCGTATATGAATCCAGTACAAATAGTACTGTGTCCCTGTCTCTTCATGTATATGATGTAGTAACAAACAGGATTCTGCATCTTCTTGTATACAATATACAATAGTATTCTCTTTGATATACATAATAGCAGATCCAGTTCAGAACGAACTAACAGACCTTGCAAATATTCAAGAAACAAATTTTGTGAGGCTCATCCAACACTATCGGCCACCAAATCTTCACTAAGAAATAAATGCAAGTCCTGCAAGAATGCAACTAAAAGATGATGGCAGAGAATAATACTTCTGAAATTGTATTTTATTCTTATAATAATTAATAATAGAAATGTGTATACAACATGCATCCGGTCCCCGGTAGGGTAGAAATTGAAAATTATTAGTGAAATTTCAAGGCGTCATCATTCAGAACCACTAAACCCTTGTGAAATATTTACAATCGTATCAATTATTAAAATTCCGCGTAAACATCCAGATAATGAAAAATACATGCACAGGTAAAATAATTTCAGGCTAATGAAATTGCCGGGCTGGATTAATCTATACTTCAAATCAATAAGGAAAGAAATCAATATTCGGCTCGCTAGTTGCTTTTAACCGCGGCGCAGTTTAGGAAAGTGCTTGTTACACTTCATTGAAACGATCCAGCAGCAATTGGTGGAGCATTATCTCCCTCAAAAGGATAAATGGGTTATCCATTCATGCAGGAGATGGGAACATCTGGTGACACATGTTATAGGCAGGTGCTTCGACAGCAAAGCTTTATCATTCGGCAATGAACAGATGAACAATGACAAACTTGATAAAGTACTCAGGGCTAAGAAACTGTCAAAACTCGAAACTTCTCAATTCTTGTAAATTATAAGCAAACCAAACTCAATGGAATGTAAAGGCGCCCTGGGCTGAGAATTTCATATTCCTTCCTTACGAATCTGTTCAGTTGCATTTAAATAAAGTCAACGGGAGAGAGAAAAGGTCTGAATGTGACGCAGGGATGTGAAGGTCGGAACAATCCTCCCGTGCCGAGGTGCAAGCGACGCATGAGAAACCCTGCTAAATGCAACGTTTGAGATACAAAGGTCTGACATTTGCTGCATGATGACAATTTACACATCTGGCCTTATTCTGTCTGCTGTATGGTGCTGTCAAAAGTGTTCACACCCCTTCCCTATGTCGCCTCTTATTGGTGTGTGATGCAATATTAGACAAATGAGTCTGAATCTATTTCAAGAGCCCCCATGTGAATCCAGTGAAAAAGTCACTCATACTGATTATTAATTTGTCGCACTTTTGGGTTTCCGTTCTTTGGGTCCACTTGGGAACCCGAAGAACGGAAATCTAATCGGCTTAAAAAGTTGTTAACCATAGAAACCTATGGATTCCATAGACTATAATGAGGTTCACCTGGTTTCCACCCGGTTTCATCCTACTTGTTGTATGTCTAGCTATGGAGCCAGTGACATAAATAAAGTCTTGTGGGCCCCGGTGCAGTCTTTTGTCCGGGACCCCCTACCCCATTCTTACAGTGAATTCTTGATAGTGATGGTTACAGGAGCTAAGGAGTTTAATCCACCTTAGCGTGGTTAGGGTAATCTGTGGGTCTCTTTGGCTTATGGGTCAGATGGAAGCTGCAATCTCAATACTGATGCCAGTGCTTATGGGCCACTAAAGGCTTGTGGGCCCTGATGCAACTGCACCCTCTGCACCCCCTCAAGTTACTATATGAAGCCAACCATCCTACTGGTTACACCTCTAGCTATGCAGCTGAGCATCCTAAAGGATATATCTCTTGCTATGTAACACAGCATCCTACTGGTTATACCTCTAGATATACAGCACAGCATCCTACTGGTTATATGTCTTACTATGTAGCAAAGCATCCTACTGGTTATATCTCTAGCTATATAGCTGAGAATTCTACTGGCTACACCTCACTGTTTAGTCGGTCTCTGTTCTAGTCCAGGAGTTCTGGCTAGACAGTTTAGTTTGTTGTAGCGGCTGCTCTGATCTGCACAGGTTTGCTCTGTGATTTAAACAAGAGCGCACCTAGTTAGTTTAGTTTTCTGGCAGTGACACTAACTGCCAGACCGTATTCACACTAGGGTGTTCAGAGTCCAGTAGGGCTCCGCAGGGTTTTGTTTATTTATTTATTTTTTTAATAAACCCTGCTGACCGTAACACTCTTGCACTTAAAAACGACTGAATGGATTTGGATGAAATTTGGCACATAGATAGTTTGTTACCTCAATTAACACATAGGATGCTATTTATCCCAGTAAATGACATGGCTTCACGACTGTTATGAATTTATTTTCACATACTATATTAAACAGCTCTTGGCAGCAGATTATCTCAGTTAATTGGAGATTGCTGATAAAGCCAGGTCTGTTATCTCTCTATGTAAACACACCAATAACACTGAGTCCATTGTGTACATGCATTTGCATATTATCTGATCTGCTCCAGGCAGTGCTGAAACACTGAATGGGAAAACACCTGTAATCCAAATTGGAAGTTTGCTAATTTTAAACATTCCCAGAAAATGAAAATCTAATTGTCTCAAAATTCTAAAACAACTACAGCTATGAAGGTAGCCAGAAGACAACAGACTTCTCCTCAAGTGGAGCTGAGGGGGATCATCGGTGCCAGAAACAAGCTCATTATATGGCATCCCAGCCAGCTGCTGAGATGTCGGAACAATCACTGGCACGGTGTGAGGAACAAGTTCAGCAGCACGATAGCTTGAGAGCTGCCAAAACACCAGAGCAGGCAAATCTACGGCAGCAATTTGATGAATATAGGCGGATCGTCGATACCAACAACACGCAGCATTCACTGTATGGAAAAAATATTTTTAGGAGTTTTTAGACCTAAGATTTTTGGACACAGGGATACCTAATGTATATGGGTGTCACAGTATTTTTTTTTCTTTTATATGCATTCTATTGGGGTGGGGTGGGGTTGGGGGGGTACATTTTTTAAAACTTGTTGTTTTTTTTATATTTTACAAGTACCCCTAAGGAGCTTGAAACTGCAATATTTTGATTGCAGGTCTCATAGACAATGATACAAGTGGGTTAAAGTGTCAAGGGTTTGCTGTGCTTCTTGGGCACTTCTGCATCTTTCTGCTGCTTGAAACCTATTGTATGGGCCCTTATCATCAGAAAGAACCAGGCAGCAAACTGCAGACAGGACCCCAGGATAGAAACAGTGCATCTATCTATCTATCTATCTATCTATCTATCTATCTATCTATCTATCTATCTATCTATCTGTTGCTCTCTCTACCTCATCTCTACCTTTCATCAATCTTTTTGTCTGTGTGTCTAGCACCTGTTAGGATGTTTTTCTTTAGATTTTTAACAACATTCTATATGACTATATAGTTTATATGGGTATCTGTATATTTTATATGACTATATAGTTTATATGAGTATCTATGTATATTTTATATGACTCTATCCATAGTGTTTCCAGTATATATACAGCCTATATAGTATGAGTATATAAATAATATACACACACAGCGCTCCCATCCATTGCCACTAATAGTTCATGAAGTTACTTCTATATTCCGATGGGAAGGTTTGGTTGTGATTAGGTTTTGCAGCATTTTATCTGCCGATTACAGATGTAATTCCTAGAGGTTAAGATAAAGGAGAAATTCTATTGTTCGGGGACATTACTCAGGTATTTTAAGAAAATGCAGCCTGGGCATTAAAGTTTCAGGATTTGACTGTATTACGGCGGCTTGTGAGATCTATCTAATTTCAATGTGCGCTCTACCTTTGTGTAATATAATTCAGTCTTCCCATACAGGTGGATTTCGTTTTTAGGATATTAAATTTTAATGGTTAATGACTTAGGAGACACAATGGTGCTGTGTCAAGGATTCCCAGATATTACATTTATGAAAAATATATAGCTGTAAGTGAAATGCGCGGCTATTCTACGCACTGTCTCCATTGGATTAAATATCAATTGTATTTAAGTGCTTGCTGCAATATCAGCGCTGTGCTGGGGAATTTACACATATACATGGGGTGTAGTGAGAGGCGGCAAATATTAGCCTCACATTGTAACCTGGTTAGGGTAGCGCTATAGTCTGGCTCCTTTGTATATACTCATGTAAATCATGTAGATAGCATTATGCTCTCTGCACTTACTGTTACTTTACGGTATATACAATGTTGTTTCTTCTATGAGGTAGCTATTCCCAGGACTATAAATGGGGGTTAGGCTCCACCATTGTTTTGTTTTTTTTTTTACCTTTTTCCAGGAATCTTATGGACATTGACCATTACACATACTGAAATAATTTAGGAATTCGGTAGAAGCTCTACTTCTCTACTCTCCAATTTCATTGTGAATACCATCAAACTATTAATTGGAAAGTTTATAAACTAGTTGCAGTGGCTACCAGTGAATTATGGTTTCTAGGATCATCTCATGATGATCTCCTTAGATCTTCAACAACCTTTATACAAATCAACAGGACAGCCCAATATAAGAAACACTGAAGCAAAGAAAAATGCTTCTTTCTCCACTCCTCTATCTTATCTTTGCTAAGCTGACTTTCACTCTGACGATTCTGTTATATCCATCTCTAGGTTTCATGACTCATATATTTATTAAGATGGAAGGAAAGGGATGAACAGAGGAAGGGAGAGATATAAGCAGAAACAAAGATTTTGTTATAATTGAGATAAAAGGGCGAATGACAGCAAAAGCAGGTACTGGCTGACAACAGGGAGCAGTAGAAAAAGCTATATAAAATCAGTACAGCACTGAGAGCTAGAGAGAGACTGCCAGACACCTTCACCAGTGCTAGCCGCAAGGTTAGGTGGATTTTGCAGAATATGATGGTTTGAGTTGTCACCAAACAGTAACTGTACAGGTAATAAATTCTCTACAAACTGAAAACAAACCAGAACACATAATTGTTTTACTGGGCAGAACAGAAACAGAATAGTCATCCAGACAAAAGTGTCAAATCTACGAGCAAACATCAGAGGCAGAATCAGAAGACAAAAGCAATATCCATTAGACAGTCAAGGGTCAAATCCGGATGGGTACGTCATAGGCAGAATCAGCAGGCGCACAAATATCCTAAAAGCAAGCCAAGGCTGAGTAAAGCAATCCAATACACTCCATCAGGTTTAGGGAATCCTTGCAACAAAAATGTTGTCTAAAATAGGGAACCTTGTTTATTTTCTAGGAAACACTGTTGCTTGTCTTTTTTTAGCATAATAATGTGTGAATGGCTGGGACTCACACATACCCCAGGAGCAATATATATGTACATGGTATTGAAGTACCAAGGATGAGTCCTGGGATAAGTGGTCATGTAATACCATGGGCAACACATGAGGTAGGTGGTCATGAAATATCGGGAGCAGCACATGGGGTAGGTGGTCATGCAATACCAGGGGCAGCACCTGGGGTAAGTGGTTATGTAATACCAAGGGCAGCACTTGAGGTAAGTGGTCATGTAATACCAGGGTCAATAAGTGGGGTAACTACATACTTGTAAACTTTTATTGGTTGATGTCTGAGATTTTCTGTGCACTGAGCATGCAGCAAAGAATTCTGTTTGCCCACATCCCCATTCCATAAACTTCCATCCTCCTTGAGAACATTCCACAGCCCCTTTTTGTTGCGTTTCAAGCTCCTTTTTGCCGTCGACATGAAATGAGCAGTCAAGCCCCTTTTTTGTCATGTGACTAGCACATAAAGTGGTCCTGTTACATATAATATGACCTAGGGCTCGGTAGATGCCTGGGAGATTTTCCCACTATTTTCGGACACCAGTAGGTTATCTCTTTTTGTCTCCCGCAGGCTTCAGGAAAGATAACAAGTAAGGGAAAAAGATGTCTATTACTAGGTATGAAGCAGGGTAAATTGCAACATGGAACAATTAAAAAAACCAATAGACTTGCCAACAAACATGCTGAGCTTCTTGGAGTTGGGTGCATTTTAGAATAAAAAAAAACCTTGGACACCAACACATGCCCCTGCCTGCAGTCCCAGCTGTTCAGTAGCAAATAGTAAATGGGGCTAAGCCACAACAGAATGGATGTGTTATTCACTGCATGCAAGGATTGGTGGTTTCAGAAAGCATTGAGGGTCCTCCATATCTTTAGGGACGTAGCATTCACCCACAAGCCCTGGTGCCTATGTATGCCCATGCACTCCTCTGGCACATTGGGAAACTAGAAAAAAACCACTTTTATACATACAACAGCACATGGATGGTACAAATTTTGCATTGAAAACCTCTAAAGCCGTCATCCCTAAACTCCACTGGAGAAATGCTAATGTAGGGTCAGCGAGGCCATGTCTTCCCCTGAGGGTTGTGATACATGAGGCTCATTATCTTCTGCATTCATCAGGGGTTAAAGTTCTCAGTTATTCCAATGTATCACAGTACGGATTACATTTGCCATCCACATTTCTCAAGATTTTATCTTCCCTCCGTCATTAGTGTTAATATATTAAAAGACAATTATTGCAGAAAAATGTTCAATGAAAGGAATTTTATAGCAGGAAGGAAATTAAAATCCTTTTCATCTTTGTTTTGCTTCTTTAATATGCAGTTTACTCTGTAATATAAAGTGATTGTATTGACAAACTGTCATGCGATGGTGGGCGATCCGTGGCTCCCGGTGCACCAAGCGATCTGATTCATTCTGAAATGTGTTCAGACACTTTATTAAGAACAGCAGCTGTTACAGGAAATACTGAAAACTTCAAGACATTGTTCACCGTACCATAGAAACTACTGGGGAACGCACTCAATGGAAACACAACATGAGTTGGCCAAGGCTTGATAGTATCAAAATAAACGTTCCGACCCATTCCACCGGTAATCATCCAGGATCTGGAAGTGTTTCCTAATACAGAAGCACAAGTCATTTCCAGTCCATTTTCTATAAAAATACAGAAGTTTTTCCAAGAATTTCACATTTATGATTTGCTCTTTGGATAGGCCATCAATGAGAGGTTGCAGTGGATTCCAACTCTCAAGATCTCCACTGTACGATTGGTAAAAGAACAGAGGTGTCGCTATAAGGAGTAGCAGTGGAACGTGGGTCATTTGCCAGAAGAGGCCCAAAAAACAACTTACAAAGAAATCCGTTTTAGTGTACAGATTTGCACAAGGTATGGAGCTATATGTTACAGATTAGAGATGAGCGAGTAGTACTCGATCGAATAGGTATTCAATTGAATACTACGGTATTCGAAATACTCGGACGAGTACCACTCGCTGTTCGAATGAAAAAGTTCGATGCAGAACCAGCATTGATTGGCCGAATGCTATACAGTCGGCCAATCAACGCTGGTTCTTCTCTTACCTTTAGAAGTCTTCTCCGTGTAGCTTCCCTGCGGCGTCTTCCGGCTCTTCATTCACTCTGCCAGGCATTGGGCCTAGATGCGGGCCTAGACGGGACAAGATCTAACACAACGAAACATGTCGCTGATCCGAGGAACTGGACCCAAAATGTCATTATCCTGTACCGCGAGTATTATTGTGTCATTATTAGAGATGAGCGAGTAGTATTTGATTGAGTAAGTATTTGATCGAATACTACGGTATTCAAAATATTCGTACTCGATCGAATACTACTCGCTATTTGAATGGAAAAATTTGATGCAGAACCAGCAACAACGCTGGTTCTTCTCCTACCTTTAGAAGTCTTCTCCGCGCAGCTTCCCCGCTGCGTCTTCCGGCTCTGAATTCACTCTGCTAGGCATCAGACTTTGACTGTAAGCGGCCATTTTCTTGTAGCGCGGGAATGCGCAGTCGGCTCTGCCCAGGCCCGATGCCTGGCAGAGTGAATGAAGAGCCGGAAGACGCAGCGGGGAAGCTGCGCGGAGAAGACTTCTCGGAGGATCCAGCCCGACCCTCACTCATGGACTTGGTAAGTATAATTTAATCGAACGTTGCCTACCCCTGAAACGAGCATTTTCCCCCCCATGGACTATAATAGGGTTCGATATTCGATTCGAGTAGTCGAATATTGAGGGGCTACTCGAAACGAATATCGAACCTCGAACATTTTATTGTTCACTCATCTCTATTACAGAACCAAAAATTAACTCAACCCTCTTTGCTCCAATGAGGTCTGACTTTCTGCTAATCTGGATGAGGATGCATTGAACCAAACTTGAACAAGTTGCCCAAGCTATACAATGATTTGATGAAGTGCATGGTTGGGTTCAAAATAGCAAAAGAAAGTGATATTCATCTGCCCATGTACAAATCCTCTGATTCTCAATGTATGCTCTCTTCTCTATATAACTGTCCCATATGCCCCCCCCCCCCCCAATGCTTGAGTGATATTTCCAACTTTGTGACACATAGAGTAAAGCCCCAGCAGGAAAACAAATGGCCTAAAACCTGTTTACCGCTAATTTTCATAGAATAAAATGCTGATTTTTGTGAACATGGAGCCACAATGCAGACTAAGAAAGACATATTTGGAAAATGTAGAAGCCATCCAACAAACGTACTGTCACTAGGCAGTGATAATGATTTTCTTGGAGTGCTAATAGACTTGCTGCTCCTTTATCGTATGTCCCTACATAGCAGTGTTCCGGGTGTCCCACTATCATCACTACTATCACATAACGTTAGAAAATGGGAATAGTCTTGTAAGTAAGACTATTAAAGAAGACCTCCAGGAAATATTTGTCCACTTAATTTGAAAATGAACCTATGTGCAGCATAATGTTATTGGATATCTTTCTTTAATGTGAGGTTATATGCTCTCCTCTAGAGCACCCATCCCTTCTGTGTTCCTCTGATGCGCACAGTGCTTCCCGTGTGAAACCATTCCCAAGTCAGATCAAGGTTCTAATAGACTTGAATTTTGAGTGTGACCTCTTGTGAGCTTCAGAGAAGCAAAGAGGAAGTTATTGCTAAGGGAAAGGACATCATCTCGCAATAAAATTACACTACGTACAGACTCAATTTAAAACAGGGGGTCAAAAAATTTCCTGGATTGCTTCCTAATTAGAGATGAGCGAGTAGTATTCGATCGAGTAGGTATTCGATCGAATACTACGGTATTCCAAATACTCGTACTCGATCGATCGAGTACCACTCGCTATTCGAATGGAAAAATTTGATGCAGAACCAGCATTGATTGGCCGAATGCTTTACAGTTGGCCAATCAACGCTGGTTCTTCTCCTACCTTTAGAAGTCTTCTCCGCTCAGCTTCCCCGAGGCGTCTTCCAGCTCTGAATTCACTCTGCCAGGCATCGGGCTGCACTGCACATGCCCGCGCTACAAGAAAATGGCTGCTTTGACTGTAAGCGGCCATTTTCTTGTAGTGCGGGCATGCGCAGTTGGCTCTGCCCAGGCCCGATGCCTGGCAGAGTGAATACAGAGCCGGAAGATGCTGCGGGGAAGCTGCACGGAGAAGACTTCTCAGAGAATACAGCCCGACCCTTACTCGTGGACTTGGTAAGTTCAATTTGATCGAATGTTGCCTACCACTGAAACGAGCATTTTCCCCCCATAGAGTATAATAGGGTTCGATATTTGATTCGAGAAGTCGAATATTGAGGGGCTACTTGAAACGAATATCGAATATCGAGTATTTAACTACTCGCTCATCTCTATTCCTAATTCTTTTGTATTGGAGGAAACATTACATCCCAGCTTAAAATAAAATAAGATGTGGAAAGTAGACAAATCTTCATGAAGATTATACCGCTGGAATTTGGAATTTGGTCCCCGGATGTGAGTGCTGCAGACCGGTCCAGCTGCCCATTTTTTGGAACGTAGACATCCTCCCTGTTCTGCACCTTTCTCCGTAATGTATAATTTTGCGTGGTATTGAAATCGCGCAAGTCAGGAGCCGCTTCTGTAGGAAATGCCTTGTTACGGTTTAATTTGCAGCCACTGATTTTATTTTTATTATTAAACAATCTGCTCAGTGTTTTTGGTTATTTGCTTCCTCTGAATAATTACTATAGAACTTCTCTGGAGGCTCCTGAAACGCCAACAAACAATTACTTTCATATTTTCATAAAGCATTTAGCGAATATGTTTTTCTTTATTACTTTGCAAATGATTCCATTCTGGCAGCGAGGAATCTATAACGCAGCCGCTGCTCCCACCACCACCGGCGCTCCACATATCGTCGCTGCCTGGAAAGCAGAATGTGTGGTCCTCCACACTGATCTAGTATTTTTCAATTACAGTGTCAGCTATTAATACGAGCGCCGTGCGGCCAACGGCTTATGTTCCAGTCACTACTTAAAAAGAAAATTGATTACACTTAGTTTCTGGATCTCAATCGACGGAATGTGTCGGCTATTTTTATGCCAGAAGAACCAACATCTGTCTGCTGAGTCAGGAGAATCTGTGTAAGGACAAGAATACAGTAATCCCTCAACTTCACTTTATTCTAGGATGTTGACCAAACAAAATCAAGACAATATTGTGTAGAGAGGACAATGGAGCGTGCACCATGCCAAAAAATATGGCCGCAAGTATGCAAAAAAACTATGACAATTCAGCAAGATGAACACCAATTACCAGTTTATATATAGTAATAATCTACATACAAAGTACATACATTACTTATCCTATAACTGGCCTGGACTATCCAGCAGAGCTGTATTCACTATTCTGCTGGTGCAGTCACTGTGTACATACATTACATTACTTATCCTGTACTGATCCTGAGTTACATCCTGTATTATACTCCAGAGCTGCGCTCACTATTCTGCTGGTGCAGTCACTGTGTACATACATTACATTACTTATCCTGTACTGATCCTGAGTTACATCCTGTATTATACTCCAGAGCTGCACTCACTATTCTGCTGGTACAGTCACCGTGTACATACATTACATTACTTATCCTGTACTGATCCTGAGTTACCTCCTGTATTATACTCCAGAGCTGCGCTCACTATTCTGCTAATGCAGTCACTGTGTACATACATTACATTACTTATCCTGTACTGATCCTGAGTTACATCCTGTATTACACTCCAGAGCTGCGCTCACTATTCTGCTGGTGCAGTCACTGTGTACATACATTACATTACTTATACTGTACTGATCCTGAGTTACATTCTGTATTATACTCCAGAGCTGCACTTACTATTCTGCTGGAGCAGTCACTGTGTACATACATTACTTATCCTGTACTGATCCTGAGTTACATCCTGTATTATACTCCAGAGCTGCACTCTCTATTCTGCTGGTACAGTCACTGTGTACATACATTACATTACTTATCCTGTACTGATCCTGAGTTACATCCTGTATTATACTCCAGAGCTGCGCTCACTATTCTGCTGGTACAGTCACTGTGTACATACATTACATTACTTATCCTGTACTGATCCTGAGTTACATCCTGTATTATACTCCAGAGCTGCAGTCACTATTCTGCTGGTACAGTCACCGTGTACATACATTACATTACTTATCCTGTACTGATCCTGAGTTACATCCTGTATTATATTCCAGAGCTGCACTCACTATTCTCCTGGTACAGTCACTGTGTACATACATTACATTACTTATCCTGTACTGATCCTGAGTTACATCCTGTATTATACTCCAGAGCTGCACTCACTATTCTGCTGGTACAGTCACTGTGTACATACATTACATTACTTATCCTGTACTGATCCTGAGTTACATCCTGTATTATACTCCAGAGCTGCAGTCACTATTCTGCTGGTACAGTCACCATGTACATACATTACATTACTTATCCTGTACTGATCCTGAGTTACATCCTGTATTATACTCCAGAGCTGCACTCACTATTCTGCTGGTACAGTCACCATGTACATACATTACATTACTTATCCTGTACTGATCCTGAGTTACATCCTGTATTATACTCCAGAGCTGCACTCACTATTCTGCTGGTACAGTCACTGTGTACATACATTACATTACTTATCCTGTACTGATCCTGAGTTACATCCTGTATTATATTCCAGAGCTGCACTCACTATTCTCCTGGTACAGTCACTGTGTACATACATTACATTACTTATCCTGTACTGATCCTGAGTTACATCCTGTATTATACTCCAGAGCTGCACTCACTATTCTGCTGGTACAGTCACTGTGTACATACATTACATTATTTATCCTGTACTGATCCTGAGTTACATCCTGTATTATACTCCAGAGCTGCACTCACTATTCTGCTGGTGCAGTCACTGTATACATACATTACATTACTTATCCTGTACTGATCCTGAGTTACATCCTGTATTATACTCCAGAGCTGCACTCACTATTCTGCTGGTGCAGTCACTGTGTATATACATTACATTACTTATCCTGTACTGATCCTGAGTTGCATCCTGTATTATACTCCAGAGCTGCACTCACTATTCTGCTGATGCAGTCACTGTGTACATACATTACATTACTTATCCTGTACTGATCCTGAGTTACATCCTGTATTATACTCCAGAGCTGCACTCACTATTCTGCTGGTACAGTCACTTTGTACATACATTACATTACTTACCCTGTACTGATCCTGAGTTACATCTTGTATTATACTCCAGAGCTGCACTCACTATTCTGCTGGTACAGTCACTGTGTACATACATTACATTACTTATCCTGTAATGATCCTGAGTTACATCCTGTATTATACTCCAGAGCTGCACTCACTATTCTGCTGGTACAGTCACTGTGTGCATACATTACATTACTTATCCTGTACTGATCCTGAGTTTCACCCTGTATTATACTCCAGAGCTGCACTCACTATTCTGCTGATGCAGTCACTTTGTACATACATTACATTACTTATCCTGTAATGATCCTGAGTTACATCCTGTATTATACTCCAGAGCTGTGCTCACTATTCTGCTGGTACAGTCACTGTGTACATACATTGCATTACTTATCATGTACTGACACTGAGTTACATCCTGTATTATACTCCAGAGCTGCACTCACTATTCTGCTGATGCAGTCACTATGTACATACATTACATTACTTATCCTGTACTGATCCTGAGTTACATCCTGTATTATACTCCAGAGCTGCACTCACTATTCTGCTGGTGCAGTCACTGTGTATATACATTACATTACTTATCCTGTACTGATCCTGAGTTGCATCCTGTATTATACTCCAGAGCTGCACTCACTATTCTGCTGATGCAGTCACTGTGTACATACATTACATTACTTATCCTGTACTGATCCTGAGTTACATCCTGTATTATACTCCAGAGCTGCACTCACTATTCTGCTGGTACAGTCACTGTGTACATACATTACATTACTTATCCTGTAATGATCCTGAGTTACATCCTGTATTATACTCCAGAGCTGCACTCACTATTCTGCTGGTACAGTCACTGTGTACATACATTACATTACTTATCCTGTACTGATCCTGAGTTACATCCTGTATTATATTCCAGAGCTGCACTCACTATTCTCCTGGTACAGTCACTGTGTACATACATTACATTACTTATCCTGTACTGATCCTGAGTTACATCCTGTATTATACTCCAGAGCTGCACTCACTATTCTGCTGGTACAGTCACTGTGTGCATACATTACATTACTTATCCTGTACTGATCCTGAGTTTCACCCTGTATTATACTCCAGAGCTGCACTCACTATTCTGCTGATGCAGTCACTGTGTACATACATTACATTACTTATCCTGTAATGATCCTGAGTTAGATCCTGTATTATACTCCAGAGCTGCGCTCACTATTCTGCTGGTGCAGTCACTGTGTACATACATTACATTACTTATCCTGTACTGATCCTGAGTTACATCCTGTATTATACTCCAGAGCTGCGCTCACTATTCTGCTGGTGCAGTCACTGTGTACATACATTACATTACTTATCCTGTAATGATCCTGAGTTACATCCTGTATTATACTCCAGAGCTGCGCTCGCTATTCTGCTGGTACAGTCACTGTGTACATACATTACATTACTTATCATGTACTGACCCTGAGTTACATCCTGTATTATACTCCAGAGCTGCGCTCACTATTCTGCTGGTACAGTCACTGTGTACATACATTACATTACTTATCCTGTACTGATCCTGAGTTACATCCTGTATTATACTCCAGAGCTGCGCTCACTATTCTGCTGGTGCAGTCACTGTGTACATACATTACATTACTTATCCTGTACTGATCCTGAGTTACATCCTGTATTATACTCCAGAGCTGCACTTACTATTCTGCTGGTACAGTCACTGTGTACATACATTACATTACTTATCCTGTACTGATCCTGAGTTACATCCTGTATTATACTCCAGAGCTGCACTCACTATTCTGCTGGTACAGTCACTGTGTACATACATTACATTACTTATCCTGTACTGATCCTGAGTTACACCCTGTATTATACTCCAGAGCTGCACTCACTATTCTGCTGATGCAGTCACTTTGTACATACATTACATTACTTATCCTGTAATGATCCTGAGTTAGATCCTGTATTACGCTCCAGAGCTGTGCTCACTGTTCTGCTGGTTGTTAGTGGAAACAGTCAGGAGTTGTATACTCCACTTAACCTAACATTGATCATGCATTGTGGCTGGCTTGGGTTAACATGAGATAGGTGATCTGATATATCATATTACCTGCACCCTTCTGTTTTACTATTTTTTATGACCTCCATTTATACATCTGCTTTCTCACACTTTATGACAGAGATGAGGTTAGATGACTGCCGTCCACTAGTAGTAGGGTCTGAAGTGAGCTCATTGTTCAGGGTGATCATCTCTTGACCCGAGTGCTTATAAGCAGCACCTTTTGCTCTGAAGGGTCTGTCTTCTTCTCGTACATTACACTCTTGTGGTGCCGCTGCAGAGAAACTGAATACTTACTGGCATGTTTCCTAGCAGGGGGGTTTTCTATCAGCAGCTTTATTAGCAGCATACCACCAAGGGACCCTTCGAACATTTAAGTATTGTACAAAGGGGAGAATCCCTTTAAATAATATAATTTACCTAAGGCTTGGAATGTCAATGAAGGAAGAAGAAGCAGCATCACTAGTCCTAACAAAAATGGGCTTCAATTTTTATCAAGCAGCAAGTATGATAATCGCACACCTGCACCAAGACTATATCCAGGACCCTTCAATGACCAAATAGAAGATATCAGTCAGAACTCCATTGCTACATGATCCTTCATTCCACCAATGGGACATTTCAGCTCTCATAGAGCTTTTCTCAAGTGTATTTGTATGTACCACAACAAAATAATCAATAAATATAATATATCAATATAAATTACAATGTGAATAACACATTTTTTGAAAAATACAAATAAATTGGATTAGCATAAGATTGTTATAGTTATAAGAGTCATCATCAAGATCATCATCTTTACCATAATCCCTGTCAACAATATAACCATCGTCAGCAACATCAACAACATCAACGCTATCTTGATCATCGCCATGAACAGCAACATAAACAACATCAAGAAGATCAACATCAACACCATCATAATCAACACCAACATCGTAGATCACTATCTCAATACCATCATTATCTATTCCATGAGTAACATCACAAACATCAACTCAACATCTTCGTCATCATCATCATCATCGATGGCAACATCATCAACTTCATTAGAATCAGCAACAACATTATCATTTCCATTAACATCAGCTTCATCATCATCATCAGTAGCAGCACCAACATCACTGACATCATCCGCAACATCATCATCATCAACTTCAACTAAAACATCAGCAGCAGCTTCACTATCACAATCAACACCAACATCATTATCCTCAGCACCAAAATCATCATCACCACCATCAACAGCACCAACATCCATTTTCTCCATCAACATCAACATTATCATCACCATCAACACTGTTATCAGCAGAAGCAACAGCAGCAATAACTTCATCATCACCATCAACATCAATATTACCATCAACACCAACATCATCATCACCATTATCCTCAGCACCAACATCAATGCCAACTTCATCATCACCACCATCAGCAGCACCAACATCCATCCTCTCCATCAACACCAACTTTGTCATCAACATCAACACCAAGTTCATCATCACTATCAGCAGCAGCGCTGACATTCATCTTCTCCATCAACACCAATGTTATCATCACCATCAGCACCATCTTCATCATCACCATCAACACCAACTTCACCATCAACATCATTATCAACATTAATCCAACCTCATTCACCACCATCATCATCGTCATCATCACCATTATCTTCGTTATCATCATCATCACTTTCAAAACCAAATTTATTACTATCACCCTAAAACTCATCATCTTCTTTACCATCATACTCCTCATCACAACCATGAACATTATCATAACCGCCATCATCACCATTCTCATCGCCGGGTCAGAGCCATTTACTGCAGCGTTGTAAGCGATTTTTATTTTTTTAGTAGTTTGCAAACTTTTTAAATAAATATTTCTGTAGAGTTCAGCATCTTTGTTGGATGTGACAGTTTTAAAGATGAGGCTGAATGTAGGAGCTGAGTTAATGTGTAGAAATGATCTATTATGCATCGTCTTACATAGAGTAGCTGGAATTAACCTTTGTAACTGCTGAACATTGCTGTTTTCTGCACGACTTTCAGAGAATATTTTATATAAATGGTGAGATAAAATAGGCCAAAACATCTAAAATTCAATAATCCCATCTCCCCTGTCGGAAGTAATTAACACCTGTAAGAACTACTCTCCGGCTTGGTTTGGCTCCTTATTGAGTTGTTTCTGGTGGAGTCTGTAACATGAATGGAGAATGTAGGGCTCTGTCACAAAGTAATGTCTGGAAATGGAACATGTTGGATTTGGCTAAGGGGTCAAAGTTCTATCTCTATGCTTTTTCAAAAATGAGTTGCTATTATTCTATACAATGGCAGCAACCAGAGGTTCTTCTTCTTGATCCACTTCATCCATATTTCCAATCAGAGGTTCTTCTTCTTGTTCCATAGTTTCAGACCTTTCTAACTTAAAAGGATCCTATCACTAGATACCTGTAACATCTCTGCCTGTTCGGGCCTCTGCGCCACCCTCTGCTCGCATGCTGCGGCGCCGGAGGCGTGTGCAGTTTGACAATCTGCTTAAGGTTTTTAGTTGCACTGTGTGAACACGGCTCTAGTCCTTAATTTGTTTTGCACCACACCCGTCTTCTGCCTAGGTTGCCTCTGTTCATTAAGTGGTTAATCTGTCTTGCCTGTGATTGACAGCCTTTCTTCCTGTCAGGTTCTGGGCGGGTTCTTCCTTCCCTATTTAGTCTTGGCTCACAGTCACACTGGTGCCGGTTATTGCCTCTAGCTTTCTGGTATCTCTTGCGTTTATTTACTTGTATGCTGATCCTTGACCTCTGGCTTTCCTACTGACTATTCTCTTGACTCCGTTTTGGCACTGCATCGCTCTCTTGTTACCGAACCCTGGCTACCTGACCTCCCTTTGTTGTTTTGCGTCTTGTCTGCGTTTTGTGTTTCACGTATTCAGGGAGGGTTTGTCCTCGTGGTTGTCGCCTATCACCTAGGATAGGGTCAGGCAATAGGAAGGGAAAGTGGGGGGCTTCAGTTTAGGGCTCACTGTCGCTTGTGCCCCTCCCTCCAGGGTTCACCAGCAGCTTCTGGGGAATTATCATCTGCTATTTCCTAACAGAATAACCGGCCTGCAACCTACATCCATTGCTTCCCTACAGATAAGCATGGATCCTATCCAGTGCCTTGCAGCCAAGTTGGAGGGATTGACAGGCCTGGTAGCTGAGCTTGCTAAACAGGTTCAGACCCTTACTGAGGCTGCTGCACCATCCCCAGCTGTTTTGGCACCTTATAAGGTCAAGATGCTACTCCCAGACCGTTTTTCAGGGGACCGTGCAAAATTTGAAACTTTCAGGGAGTCTTGTCGCCTGTACTTCCGTGTTAATCCACATGCTACTCAGGCCCAAATGGTGGGAGTGGTCATATCTCTTTTACAGGGGGACCCACAAGCTTGGGCCCTTAAACTCCCTGCTGAGGCTGAGGAGTGGGTTGATCTGGAAAAATTTTTTAAGTCCCTGGGCTCTATTTATGCTGAACCAGACCACATTGCGCTTGCGGAAACTCAACTCCTCACCATGCGGCAGGGCAAACGCTCGGCAGAGGAGTATTGCTCTGAGTTCCGTAAGTACAGTGTAACGGCAGGTTGGTGTGAGTCTGCGCTAAAGGCTCACTTTAAACAAGGGCTATGTGATCGTGTTAAGGAGCTCTGGGTTGGTCACCCAGATCCCCCAACTCTTGAGAAGGCCATGACTTTGGCGGTCCGTATTGACCGCAAGATCCGAGAGAATTTAAAAGAGAGAGTAGGGCCTGTTGCCTCCAAGTTTTCTGTCTCTTCCTCTCTCTCCTCTGATAAACCTACTTTTCCTCCCGTCACTTCTGGTGAGGAACCCATGCAACTGGGAGCTGTGGACGCCAGAACACGACGGGAACATCGTCTCAGGAATAACCTGTGCCTGTACTGTGGTTCCTCTGGTCATGTCATCCGAGACTGCACTATCAGACCCTTGTCACCTGCGCAAAGACTTCAGTGCCTGAGTGGTAATCAGAAGAACCACTCAGGCAACCAGGTATTTGGTGGAAATAACAATAAGCTGATGTTATCTGTGTCTCTGTCCTCTGGGGACAGATCTGTTTCTGGCAAGGCCCTAGTTGACTCTGGGTCTGCAGCAAATTTTATTAAATATTCAGTTGTGGAATCTTTGGGCATTGAGCTTTTGCCACTGGACTCGCCTATGTCTGTTACTGGAGCGGATTCTACTCCACTGGCCAGGGGTAAAGTCAGTTTTAAAACCCCCTTGATCTCTTTGCAAGTGGGTTCTTCACATTCAGAGGTCATAAGCCTTTTTGTTATGGAGAATCTCTCTGCTGATGTTATTTTGGGGTTCCCCTGGCTGAAGCTTCATAACCCTATTTTTGATTGGGGTAAAAAGGAGTTGGTAAAGTGGGGAGATCAGTGCTCATCCCACTGTATTGCTTTACATTCTGTTGATTGTGTCGGTGAGGAGAAGGTCTCAGTTACTAAAAGTTGGGAACGCCCCTCTGGTATTAAAACCTGGTGGTATTAGAAGCGCCAGGTGAATAAAAAATGTTTGCCTGCTTCTCAAGCATCTGTGGTTCAAGCAGAACCAAAATACAAGGCAGGGAAAACTCAGAATCCCTCTAGAACTGGTTTGTCTGGTGAGGGTCCGGTGGCCCCTCATAAAAAGGGGGGTACTGTAACATCTCTGCCTGTTCGGGCCTCTGCGCCACCCTCTGCTCGCATGCTGCGGCGCCGGAGGCGTGTGCAGTTTGACAATCTGCTTAAGGTTTTTAGTTGCACTGTGTGAACACGGCTCTAGTCCTTAATTTGTTTTGCACCACACCCGTCTTCTGCCTAGGTTGCCTCTGTTCATTAAGTGGTTAATCTGTCTTGCCTGTGATTGACAGCCTTTCTTCCTGTCAGGTTCTGGGCGGGTTCTTCCTTCCCTATTTAGTCTTGGCTCACAGTCACACTGGTGCCGGTTATTGCCTCTAGCTTTCTGGTATCTCTTGCGTTTATTTACTTGTATGCT
The DNA here is from genome assembly GCF_031893055.1 of Leptodactylus fuscus. Classification (NCBI taxonomy): domain Eukaryota; kingdom Metazoa; phylum Chordata; class Amphibia; order Anura; family Leptodactylidae; genus Leptodactylus; species Leptodactylus fuscus. Next base: position 57,026,750 of record NC_134275.1, on the reverse strand, counting down.
GATCCTTGACCTCTGGCTTTCCTACTGACTATTCTCTTGACTCCGTTTTGGCACTGCATCGCTCTCTTGTTACCGAACCCTGGCTACCTGACCTCCCTTTGTTGTTTTGCGTCTTGTCTGCGTTTTGTGTTTCACGTATTCAGGGAGGGTTTGTCCTCGTGGTTGTCGCCTATCACCTAGGATAGGGTCAGGCAATAGGAAGGGAAAGCGGGGGGCTTCAGTTTAGGGCTCACTGTCGCTTGTGCCCCTCCCTCCAGGGTTCACCAGCAGCTTCTGGGGAATTATCATCTGCTATTTCCTAACAATACCCTTTTCTTCTGACCAACACGTGGGAATAGCCTTAAGAAAGGCTATTCTTCTCCTACCTTCAGATGTCTTCCCCACACCGCCGTTCGTTAGAAATTTAGGTTTTCTTCCGTATGCAAATGAGTTCTCTCGCAGCACTGGGGGCGGTCCTCAGCGCTCAAAAAGCAATGAGGATGTCCCCAGTGCTGCGAGAGAACTCTCCAGTGATGCCTCTATCTTCTTCTGGAACGCGCTCTTCCTGTGTCTTCTTCCATCCCGGGTTTCAATCTTCTAGGCCTCGGGCAGAGCCGACTGCGCATGCCTGGGCCAAAAGAAAATGGCCACTTACACCTCTTACAGGAAGAGGGCATTTCAGAAGAAGATAGACGAATCGCTGGAGAGTTCTCTTGCAGCATTGGCGATGCCTCTAGTGCTGCAAGAGAACTTATTTGAATGCCGACGAAAACCCAGATTTCTATTGAACGGTGGTGCAGAGAAGACATCTAAAGGTAGGAGAAGAATAGCTATTCCTATATGTTAGTCAGAAAAAATGGGTTTCCAATGATAGGATCCCTTTAAAGAGGTTTTCAAACCTAAAAATATTGATGACTAGAGATGAGTGAACTGATTTGGATCGAACCAGCTTGGTCCCGAATGTTGTGTGGGTGATGAACCACAAATGTTTTGGGGATGGATTGAATTTGAAACTTTTAGAGTTTGTAACCTAATACAACATTCCTCAGACCTTGACATACAATAAGTGGAGGTCCAGGTGAGGTAAGTAAAAATAACAAACACTCATACTCACCTTACCTCATCTCTCCTGGGCATCTGGTGGTCCTTTGACCCAGCATCATGATGACCCAGCTCTCTCCATGTGACCATTGAGGCCAAATCACAGGCCTCCGTGGTTACCCGGGGGTGGGTGATGTCAAACAGAAACCCAAAGAGGCCTGAATAGTCCGGTGGGGTATAATAATCACACTTCTGGCAGGTGCCCAACAAGGAACACATTTTGTGAGGTTTGCCCATCTCTGTTGATGACCAATCCTAAAGATCAAATCGGCAACCCATGAATCAGCTCGAAGCAGGCAGTACTGTTTACTGTGTAATGGCCAGACCAGGTGTTACAGATCAGGTATCTACCCGATTGGGATTGAAGCTGTAGTGGCTCAATTCATCCAATACACAGCTAATTGGTGGGGATGCCGGTTGTCAGACCCTCACCAATATCACATTGATGATCTATCCTTATTTTTCTTATGGATTTCTGGGTGGCAATAGTTTGTGGCATGGGTGAAACTACAAATAAAATAAAGTGAAAATAAATCAATAATTAAATAATATAAGGAAAATAAAAATGGTCGTTTTCAAATAGTCTTGCATAGTGTTTTTTGCGTCTATAGGTCCTATGCAGACCTATGTGGCTCTGTAGTTACAGAGGAAAAAAACTGAAATTGTATGCAATAAGAAACAATGCAGGATGAACTACAACATGGTCTACAGGCGAGGTCACCTCCTTCTATCCCCCAATCCTTATAGGGCTCTACACCACCCCACCATGGCTAGGCTCTTTCTCGCTACCTGTATGCCAATTGCTGGACATTACAGCCTTCTACTCACCCAGCGGCGATATGGCAAGTGTCATAAAGTGGCTGGTGGCCGCCTACAAGACCACATAAGGTTTGTGGCCATGGAGATATATAGTTCTGTATAGAACCTGTAGACATACAATGGGAGATTTTTTTTTATTTATTAAGGCTTTGTCTTTAATTTTGATATACAGATATCAGAGGAACCGCACACTGAATAGCTTAAGAGAATATGGGTGCTAGCAGTCAGAGAGTCCTGCGACTCGTATACAGCGTAAACAAATGCTGCTGCACACCGTAAATAGGTGAAAGGGTGAAACAAATTTTTTTATTTTTAGTACATTAATTTTTGGTACATTAACGCCGTGGATTGATTTGACAAGCATAAAGAGAGTACTAGATCAATAAATGAACATAACGTTTCGGTCATATTGGACCTTCATCAGATCGGATCTAGTATGGAAAGCAGAGTACGCAGCAGGGTCATGGCGTCATGACGTCATGTACCAAAAATTAATGTACTAAAAATAAAAAAATTTGTTTCACCCTTTCACCTATTTACGGTGTGCAGCAGCATTTGTTTACGTTGTCTTTAATTTTGGACATTAATGACAGTAAAAATGAACAAATTCTTTAAATTATAAACCTCATTTAACAAAAATTAATTTATATTTCATTTTTCTTCCTTATAATTGCTAACACAAAGGGATCTGCAATGTTTTTGCCTACAGGACTTCTCTTGTATACTCCTATAAGGGTCCATGGACATCAGATAAAGGGGTCTCTCTGCAATAGGATCTCCCTTTCAACCAGCTCTTTGTCAAGGAAACTTTTAATCTTAAAGGGGTTGACCATGATGGAGAAAGTGCAACTTGTAGTGCGCCCAGTGCACTCAGTAAGTGTGTGTCTTCACTTATTATGTTGCTTCTTAATACCCAGAGATGTATACACATGAATCCAATTATCATCAATGAGGTCCAAGACAAAAGAGGAAGATGAAGGTGTTGAGAGCTCATTTGATATGGATATCTTACTTTTCACTCTATGAATTAATTATTGAATGTTATAGTGTGACTTATGATGCCTGTGGCGCCCACCAGGTCTTGTCTTCCTTCAAGGACTGTCAATCTACCAAGCATCAAAAGGCAGAGAGCAATGAAAAAAGGGATTGTGCTAATTATAATGTGTCATTAATAACACCGGGCACAAAGTCTCATGGGGACTAGAGATGAGCGAACAGTGTTCTATCGAACTCATGTTCGATCGGATATTAGGCTGTTCGGCATGTTCGAATCGAATCGAACACCGCGTGGTAAAGTGCGCCATTACTCGATTCCCCTCCCACCTTCCCTGGCGCCTTTTTTGCTCCAATAACAGCGCAGGGTAGGTGGGACAGGAACTACGACACCGGTGACGTTGAAAAAAGTAGGCAAAACCCATTGGCTGCCGAATACATGTGACCTCTAATTTAAAAGAACAGCGCCGCCCAGGTTCGCGTCATTCTGAGCTTGCAATTCACCGAGGACGGAGGTTTCCGTCCAGCTAGCTAGGGCTTAGATTCTGGGTCGGCAGGGACAGGCTAGGATAGGAAGGAGAAGACAACCAACAGCTCTTGTAAGAGCTAAATTCCAGGGAGAAGCTTGTCAGTGTAACGTGGCACTGACGGGCTCAATCGCCGCAACCCAGCTTTCCCAGGATCCTGAATGGAATACACTGTCAGTGTATTCCCGTATACCCGATATATACCCCGATACCCGTTCCAACGGTGTGCCCCCCCACCTTCACCCCAGAAATACCCTGCAAGTCCCCTAGCAATAGAATTGGGGCTATATACACCCACAATTTTTACTACTGGTATACAGTGCCATTGTCTGACTGGGAATTCAAAGAATATATTGGGAATACAAATACCCTCATTTCTTGCTACTGCCATATAGTGCCAGTGTCTGACTGGGAATTCAAAGAATATATTGGGGTTACGTGCACCCACAATTTTTACTACTGGTATACAGTGCCATTGTCTGACTGGGAATTCAAAGAATATATTGGGAATACAAATACCCTCATTTCTTGCTACTGCCATATAGTGCCAGTTTCTGACTGGTAATTCAAAGAATATATTGGGGTTACGTGCACCCACAATTTTTACTACTGGTATACAGTGCCATTGTCTGACTGGGAATTCAAAGAATATATTGGGAATACAAATACCCTCATTTCTTGCTACTGCCATATAGTGCCAGTGTCTGACTGGGAATTCAAAGAATATATTGGGGTTACGTGCACCCACAATTTTTACTACTGGTATACAGTGCCATTGTCTGACTGGGAATTCAAAGAATATATTGGGAATACAAATACCCTCATTTCTTGCTACTGCCATATAGTGCCAGTGTCTGACTGGGAATTCAAAGAATATATTGGGGTTACGTGCACCCACAATTTTTACTACTGGTATACAGTGCCATTGTCTGACTGGGAATTCAAAGAATATATTGGGAATACAAATACCCTCATTTCTTGCTACTGCCATATAGTGCCAGTGTCTGACTGGGAATTCAAAGAATATATTGGGGTTACGTGCACCCACAATTTTTACTACTGGTATACAGTGCCATTGTCTGACTGGGAATTCAAAGAATATATTGGGGTTATAAATACCCTCATTTCTTGCTACTGCCATATAGTGCCAGTTTCTGACTGGTAATTCAAAGAATATATTGGGGTTACGTGCACCCACAATTTTTACTACTGGTATACAGTGCCATTGTCTGACTGGGAATTCAAAGAGTATATTGGGAATACAAATACCCTCATTTCTTGCTACTGCCATATAGTGCCAGTTTCTGACTGGTAATTCAAAGAATATATTGGGGTTACGTGCACCCACAATTTTTACTACTGGTATACAGTGCCATTGTCTGACTGGGAATTCAAAGAATATATTGGGGTTATAAATACCCTCATTTCTTGCTACTGCCATATAGTGCCAGTTTCTGACTGGTAATTCAAAGAATATATTGGGGTTACGTGCACCCACAATTTTTACTACTGGTATACAGTGCCATTGTTTGACTGGGAATTCAAAGAGTATATTGGGAATACAAATACCCTCATTTCTTGCTACTGCCATATAGTGCCAGTTTCTGACTGGTAATTCAAAGAATATATTGGGGTTACGTGCACCCACAATTTTTACTACTGGTATACAGTGCCATTGTCTGACTGGGAATTCAAAGAATATATTGGGGTTATAAATACCCTCATTTCTTGCTACTGCCATATAGTGCCAGTTTCTGACTGGTAATTCAAAGAATATATTGGGGTTACGTGCACCCACAATTTTTACTACTGGTATACAGTGCCATTGTCTGACTGGGAATTCAAAGAGTATATTGGGAATACAAATACCCTCATTTCTTGCTACTGCCATATAGTGCCAGTTTCTGACTGGTAATTCAAAGAATATATTGGGGTTACGTGCACCCACAATTTTTACTACTGGTATACAGTGCCATTGTCTGACTGGGAATTCAAAGAATATATTGGGGTTATAAATACCCTCATTTCTTGCTACTGCCATATAGTGCCAGTTTCTGACTGGTAATTCAAAGAATATATTGGGGTTACGTGCACCCACAATTTTTACTACTGGTATACAGTGCCATTGTCTGACTGGGAATTCAAAGAGTATATTGGGAATACAAATACCCTCATTTCTTGCTACTGCCATATAGTGCCAGTTTCTGACTGGTAATTCAAAGAATATATTGGGGTTACGTGCACCCACAATTTTTACTACTGGTATACAGTGCCAATTTCTAACTAGGAATTCAAAATGCGCAAGGCTCCCGGAAAGGGACGTGGACGAGGCCGTGGGCGAGGTCGGGGGAATGGTTCTGGGGAGCAAGGTAGCAGTGAAGCCACAGGGCGTCCCGTGCCTACTCCTGTGGGGCAGCAAGCATTGCGCCACTCCACAGTGCCAGGGTTGCTTGCCACATTAACTAAACTGCAGGGTACAAACCTTAGTAGGCCCGAGAACCAGGAACAGGTCTTGCAATGGCTGTCAGAGAACGCTTACAGCACATTGTCCAGCAGCCAGTCAGACTCTGCCTCCTCTCCTCCTATTACCCAACAGTCTTGTCTTCCTTCCTCCCAAAATTCCGAAGCTTTACAGAACAATAACCCAAACTGTCCCTGCTCCCCAGAGCTGTTCTCCGCTCCTTTCATTGTCCCTCAACCTGCCTCTCCACGTCACGATTCCACGAACCTAACAGAGGAGCATCTGTGTCCAGATGCTCAAACACTAGAGTCTCCTCCATCTCCGTTCGATTTGGTGGTGGATGACCAGCAACCCACCCTCATCGACGATGATGTGACGCAGTTGCCGTCAGGGCATCCAGTTGACCGGCGCATTGTGCGGGAGGAGGAGATGAGACAGGAGTTGGAAGAGGAAGTGGTGGATGATGAGGACACTGACCCGACCTGGACAGGGGGGATGTCAAGCGGGGAAAGTAGTGTGGATGTTGAGGCAGGTGCAAAACCAAAAAGGGTAGCTAGAGGCAGAGGCAGAGGTCAGCAGCTTAGGCGAAGCCAGGCCACACCCGGAATCTCCCAAGATGTTCCAGTTCGTACCCAGCCCCGAAAAACTCCCACCTCGAGGGCACGTTTCTCGAAGGTGTGGAGTTTTTTCAAGGAATGCGCCGAGGACAGATATAGTGTTGTCTGCACAATTTGCCTCTCGAAATTGATTAGAGGCTCTGAGAAGAGCAACCTGTCCACCACTTCAATGCGCCGTCATTTGGAATCCAAGCACTGGAATCAGTGGCAGGCAGCAACGGCAGGACAAAGGCCGCCTGCCGTTCACGCCTCTGCCACTGCCTCTGCCACTGCCTCTGCCTCTGCCACTGCCACTGCTGACTGTGCTGGCGATGCACTCCAGAGGACGAGCCAGGACACCACTTCATCTGCCTCCGCCACTTTGTTGACTTCTACCTCATCCTCCCCTGGTCCTGTCTTATCTCCTTCTCCTGCACCATCAAAGGCACCATCAGGCGTTTCTTTACAACAACCCACCATCTCTCAGACATTGGAGCGGCGGCAGAAATACACTGCTAACCACCCACACGCGCAAGCCTTGAACGCCAACATCGCTAAACTGCTGGCCCAGGAGATGTTGGCGTTCCGGCTTGTTGAAACTCCCGCCTTCCTGGACCTGATGGCAACTGCGGCACCTCGCTATGCCGTCCCTAGCCGTCACTACTTCTCCCGGTGTGCCGTCCCCGCCTTGCACCAGCACGTGTCACTCAACATCAGGCGGGCCCTTAGTTCCGCGCTTTGCACAAAGGTCCACTTGACCACCGACGCGTGGACAAGTGCATGCGGACAGGGACGCTACATTTCACTGACGGCACACTGGGTGAATGTAGTTGAGGCTGGGACTGCTTCCCAAACTGGCCCGGTGTACCTCGTCTCCCCGCCTAACATTCCTGGCAGGGACACGAGAAGAACACCCCCCTCCTCCTCCTCCTCTACCGCCTCCTCCTCCGCCACCGCCTCCTCCTCCGCCACCGCCTCCTCCTCCGCTGTTAGATTAACCCCAGCTACGAGTTGGAAACGTTGCAGCACTGGCGTTGGTAGACGTCAGCAGGCTGTGCTGAAGCTGATCAGCTTGGGGGACAGACAGCACACTGCCTCCGAGGTGAGGGATGCCCTCCTCGATGAGACGGCAATATGGTTTGAGCCGCTGCACCTGGGCCCAGGCATGGTCGTTTGTGATAACGGCCGGAACCTGGTAGCAGCTCTGGAGCTTGCCGGACTCCAACATGTTCCATGCCTGGCCCACGTCTTCAACCTAGTGGTGCAACGTTTCCTAAAGAGCTACCCCAATGTTCCAGAGCTACTGGTGAAAGTGCGGCGCATGTGCGCCCACTTTCGCAAGTCGACAGTAGCCGCTGCTAGCTTAAAATCTCTCCAGCAACGCCTGCATGTGCCACAACACCGGCTTTTGTGCGACGTCCCCACACGCTGGAACTCAACGTTTCAGATGTTGAATAGAGTGGTTGAGCAGCAGAGACCTTTGATGGAATACCAGCTACAAAACCCTAGGGTGCCACAAAGTCAGCTGCCTCAGTTTCACATCCATGAGTGGCCATGGATGAGAGACCTTTGTGACATCCTACGGGTCTTTGAGGAGTCCACAAGGAGGGTGAGCTCTGAGGATGCGATGGTGAGCCTTACAATCCCGCTCTTGTGTGTTCTGAGAGAATCCCTGATTGACATCAGGGATAACTCAGATCACACAGAGGAGTTAGGGATAGCATCCGATCCGTCACAGCTGGAGAGTAGGTCCACACATCTGTCCGCTTCACTGCGTTTAATGGAGGAGGAGGAGGAGGAGGAGGAGGAGGAAGAAGAGTTGTCCGATGATGTGATGGTGATACAGGAGGCTTCCGGGCAACTTCGAATCGTCCCATTGTTGCAGCGCGGATGGGTAGACATGGAGGATGAGGAGGAAATGGAGATTGAACTTTCCGGTGGGGCCAGAGGAGTCATGCCAACTAACACTGTGGCAGACATGGCTGAGTTCATGTTGGGGTGCTTTACAACCGACAAGCGTATTGTCAAAATCATGGAGGACAACCAGTACTGGATCTTTGCTATCCTTGACCCCCGGTATAAAAACAACATCTCGTCTTTTATTCCGGTAGAGGGGAGGGCCAATCGCATCAATGCTTGCCACAGGCAATTGGTGCAGAATATGATGGAGATGTTTCCAGCATGTGACGTTGGCGGCAGGGAGGGCAGTTCCTCCAGTAGGCAACCAAGTTCTCACCGGTCCACACAAACGAGGGGCACACTGTCTAAGGTCTGGGACACCTTGATGGCACCCCCTCGCCAAAGTGCCGCCACGGAGGGTCCTAGTGTCACCAGGCGTGAGAAGTATAGGCGCATGTTGCGGGAATACCTTTCCGACCACAGCCCTGTCCTCTCCGACCCCTCTGCGCCCTACACGTATTGGGTGTCGAAGTTGGACCTGTGGCTTGAACTTGCCCTATATGCCTTGGAGGTGCTGTCCTGTCCTGCCGCCAGCGTCCTATCTGAGAGGGTGTTCAGTGCAGCCGGTGGCATCATCACTGACAAGCGCACCCGTCTGTCAGCTGAGAGTGCCGACCGGCTCACTTTGATAAAAATGAACCACCACTGGATAGAGCCTTCATTTTTGTGCCCACCTGTGTAAAGCACCCCAACATGAAACTCCATGTCTGTACTCAACCTCTCCAATTCCTCCGCATCCTCATACTCATCCACCATAAGCGTTGCACAATTCTGCTAATACTAGGCTCCCTCCAACATGATTTCCCCCAACTCTGCTGGTTAGAGGCTCCCTCCACCCTGATTTCCACCAACTCTGCTGGTTAGAGGCTCCCTCCACCCTGCTTTCCCACAACTCTGCTGGTTAGAGGCTCCTTCCACCATGAATTTGCCAAAACTGGGCTGTTTAGAGGCTCCCTCCACCATGAATTGGTCCAAACTGGGCTGGTTAGAGGCTCCCTCCACCATTAATTGGTCCAAACTGGGCTGGTTAGAGGCTCCCTCCACCATGAATTTGCCCAAACTGGGCTGTTTAGAGGCTCCCTCCACCATGAATTTGCCCAAACTGGGCTGTTTAGAGGCTCCCTCCACCATGAATTGGTCCAAACTGGGGTGGTTAGAGGCTCCCTCCACCATTAATTGGTCCGAACTGGGCTGGTTAGAGGCTCCCTCCACCATGAATTGATCCAAACTGGGGTGGTTAGAGGCTCCCTCCACCATTAATTGGTCCAAACTGGGCTGGTTAGAGGCTCCCTCCACCATTAATTGGTCCAAACTGGGCTGGTTAGAGGCTCCCTCCACCATGAATTGGTCCAAACTGGGTTTTTTAGAGGCTCCCTCCACCATGAATTTGCCCAAACTGGGGTGGTTAGAGGCTCCCTCCACCATTAATTGGTCCAAACTGGGCTGGTTAGAGGCTCCCTCCACCATGAATTGGTCCAAACGGGTTTTTAGAGGCTCCCTTCACCATGAATTGGTCCAAACTTGGCTGTTTAGAGGCTCCCTCCACCATGAATTTGCCCAAACTGGGGTGGTTAGAGGCTCCCTCCACCATTAATTGGTCCAAACTGGGCTGGTTAGAGGCTCCCTCCACCATTAATTGGTCCAAACTGGGCTGGTTAGAGGCTCCCTCCACCATGAATTGGTCCAAACTGGGGTTTTTAGAGGCTCCCTCCACCATGAATTGGTCCAAACTGGGCTGGTTAGAGGCTCCCTCCACCATGAATTTGCCCAAACTGGGCTGTTTAGAGGCTCCCTCCACCATGAATTTGCCCAAACTGGGCTGTTTAGAGGCTCCCTCCACCATGAATTGGTCCAAACTGGGGTTTTTAGAGGCTCCCTCCACCATGAATTGGTCCAAACTGGGCTGTTTAGAGGCTCCCTCCACCATGAATTGGTCCAAACTGGGGTTTTTAGAGGCTCCCTCCACCATGAATTGGTCCAAACTGGGGTTTTTAGAGGCTCCCTCCACCATGAATTTGCCCAAACTGGGCTGTTTAGAGGCTCCCTCCACCATGAATTTGCCCAAACTGAGCTGTTTAGAGGCTCCCTCCACCATGAATTGGTCCAAACTGGGGTTTTTAGAGGCTCCCTCCACCATGAATTGGTCCAAACTGGGGGTTTTTAGAGGCTCCCTCCACCATGAATTTGCCCAAACTGGGCTGTTTAGAGGCTCCCTCCATCATGAATTGGTCCAAACTGGGGTTTTTAGAGGCTCCCTCCACCATGAATTGGTCCAAACTGGGGTTTTTAGAGGCTCCCTCCACCATGAATTGGTCCAAACTGGGGTTTTTAGAGGCTCCCTCCACCATGAATTTGCCCAAACTGGGCTAGTTAGAGGCTCCCTCCACCATGAATTTGCCCAAACTGGGCTGTTTAGAGGCTCCCTCCACCATGAATTTGCCCAAACTGGGCTGTTTAGAGGCTCCCTCCACCATGAATTGGTCCAAACTGGGGTTTTTAGAGGCTCCCTCCACCATGAATTGGTCCAAACTGGGGGTTTTTAGAGGCTCCCTCCACCATGAATTTGCCCAAACTGGGCTGTTTAGAGGCTCCCTCCATCATGAATTGGTCCAAACTGGGGTTTTTAGAGGCTCCCTCCACCATGAATTGGTCCAAACTGGGGTTTTTAGAGGCTCCCTCCACCATGAATTGGTCCAAACTGGGGTATTTAGAGGCTCCCTCCACCATGAATTTGCCCAAACTCTGCTGGTTAGAGGCTCAATCCACCTTGATTTTCAAAACAAATGTTGGTGCCAACCTCAACTTACTACAAGGGCCAAATTCACTGCTGGTGACAAGCTCTCCTCACTGCAAGTGCCAAATACACATGTTTCAAGGTGTTTTCCTACTGTCAGAGAGGTGGTATTGAGTGTGTAAAGTGTGTAGTTGTTAGGCTGTGATGTTGGGGTAATAGAGGGTCTTTGGTGTGTTAGATGCCCCCAGACATGCTTCCCCTGCTGTCCCAGTGTCATTCCAGAGGTGTTGGCATCATTTCCTGGGGTGTCATAGTGGACTTGGTGACCCTCCAGACACGGATTTGGGTTTCCCCCTTAACGAGTATCTGTTCCCCATAGACTATAATGGGGTTCGAAACCCGTTCGAACACACGAACATTGAGCGGCTGTTCGAATCGAATTTCGAACCTCGAACATTTTAGTGTTCGCTCATCTCTAATGGGGACATCAACACCTTAAAGACGGAGGTTTTACTTCTGGAAAACACTGAATATTTACTATATGTTTAATTATGTTGCATGATACGTATCTTAGTCTTGAGACAACCAACTAGACTTGTTTAGAGCCAACGTTGAGCAATGAAACATCTTAAGGTGTTCCTAACAAACTTTCTTAACCTTGACTGCTAATACTAGACATATTGGAAACAAATTATCAGTCCCTGTATGCCAGTTTTCTTGTGTAGACGGATGATATTGTGGTGCACATTTGGCGCGAGAAATTGCCTTCACTCAACTTGTTCCAACAGACTTGGGAGATTTTCCCAGATTTAGGGCAAAACCTTCATCAGTTCCAGTGTACTTTCTGGCATAAATCTCCATTCTGGCTCACAGCGGGAAAATAATTTATGAAGTGGCTTAATGTGAGAAACTCCAATAGTACTCACTCAGATCTGACTCCTTTTTAGCATACCCTGACCTCAGCCTTGTTCCTGGATATGCAAAAACAAGAGATAGACAGCACAGCGCTGTATATAGTGCAGTAGGTTAATATAGTGAGGGACAATCCCAATGTGTAGACTGCTCTCACCTGAATGGGTTGTGAGGGATCACATCTACCATTAGAATTTTAGAACCGTTTGCTAGGGGGTTCCTCCTTGGGTGGATTCCAAGCTGCAGTGCCTAATCACCAGTGGTGTGAAGACATGTACCAAGGACCATAAAGAAGGCTCATGCTTCACCCGTCAGAGTTAGCTTAACTTCATATGATTTATTAAGGTTCACACACAACGCGTTTCAAGTCTCTTTTTCAAGTGCAAAAGAACTGTTAAAATATAAACATAATATACACAAATACATACAACTCAGCAAAACCAATGGGTACAAAATTGTATACAAAGTTGGATATTGAACTAGTTAAGTTGATCATGTCATAGGTAAGGTGATAAGTCATTAAGTATGACACTCACTATCCATTGGTGGTATCAGTGGTTCTAATATTTGAATGGTTGGGGTAGATGTACAGAACAAGAAAAAATGGATAAGCAGATGTAATTGCAACAATGATATATTTGAGGATTGGCTTGATCAACCAGCAGTAGCTGGCGGTCAAGTCTCACTCAAGGATCTAAATATATTTGTTTGGAGAGTTCTTTTGCACTTGAAAAACGCGTTGTGTGTGAACCTTAATAAATCATATGAAGTTAAGCTAACTCTGACGGGTGAAGCGCAGTCCTTCTTTACGGTCCTTGGTACTTGTTCCTGGATATCGCCTTTGTCTCACCCTTGACATTGTCCTTTTCATGCCATTTCATATATTCCAGATTCTGACCCTTGTTTCCATTCTGGATTATTCTTCCACCCTTTGCCTATCATATATCCTGATCCTCTTTCCTGATAACAAGTCTAAGCTTTCCCATTCACTTCGATGGGAGCGCTCGTAAAGCCGGCTTTACGAGCGCTCCCATTGAAATGAATGGAAAGTGTTTAGAAGCGCTCGCGTCTACGGCTCGGAATGAGCCGAGCGCTCACGCCGTGTGAAGGGGCCCTATTACTATCGCAGTGATACTCAGACATGTCCACGATTATTTGGGGATCCTGCTATAGCAATCCAATCTCCTTGCAAGTGACTTTGCCTCCCAGTTAGCCAGCAGGAAGCAGAATGCACACCCCGATACCCAAGATTTAGTAGGAACCTTGATCAATTTGAGACTTTTTTTATCCGAAGCCTTACTTGATCGATTGAAGCTTTATCTTATATAAGAGATCTTGAAGAAAACAAAGAAGAACAATATAAACTAGAAAATAACCCTGGATAGCATATAAAAACCTTAGAGACCAAAAGAAAGGAACATTCAGGAGAAATATTGCTTAAATTATTCACCAAGCGTCAACAAGACCTGCCAGTCATAGGTGATAATGGAGGTTGGAGGTGAAAGACTCGGCTGTCATTGGATGCCATTGACTTGGTTCTGTTCATGAAGAGATCATGAAGTCCTACCTGCAGCTAAATTATGTATTTACTATGACTTTTCATTAACTTTGCACATTATGAATGTAAAACTCTCACAACTGGAGCCTAAGTCGTATAACAAATCTCTTCTGCTTCCATGACTGTGATGAATAGATTCCTTGTTGGGGTCACCATTGGTTTATTCTGTGGGCACAATTTAATGTAATGATGACAAACAACATGAAATTAGCAGCCTCTCATTTATTGTAATTAAGTAGCAGAAATAATTTGACTTTGTGAACCAGATTTTCTGTTTGGAGTCTTTATTTCTCTTCAGCCAAGAATTAATTGCTGCCACCGTGTACCAGTATAAAGCATTTTTATTTTACTGCAAACGGGGTAATACGGGGGCAAGATGGTAGAAGACAAATTAAAATGTACCCGTAATCTAATGTAATACTATATACCCAAATCTTACTTATTGCCATAGATTTCAATTCTAGGGCATGGGAATGCGACTGAATTATTAAGAGGTGAAAGTGTCTTAATAATTTAGGTACATCTTGCACCAGCTGTAGACTTGATACATTCCCCCATTAACTTTGGTTTCTCTCACACGTGGCTTCTCCTCCGTCCGAAACACTTCCATAGACTTAAATGAAGAGTTGTTATGTAACATCTCTGCCTGCTCGGGTCACTGTGCCCCGCCCTCTGCTTGCATGCTGCGGTGCAGGAGGCGTGAGCAGTTTGATTCCTTGCTTAGAGTTTTTGGTTGCACTGTGTGAACACGGCTCTAGTTTGGTAATATATTTTCCACCACACCCGTCTGCTTTCACCTTCATTTCCCTCTGATCCTCTAATGGTTTAATTTAGTCTTGCCCTGTGATTGACAGCCTGCCTTCCTATCAGGTCCAGGGCAGGTTCATCCTTCTTATTTGTGCTTGTCTCACATTCACACTGGTGCTTGTTATTGCTTCGTGCTTGCTGGCTTTCTCTTGCTGTTTAGTTACTAGTATTCTTAATCCTGACCTTTGCTTTTCCTACTGACTATTCTTTTGGACTTTGATTTGGAACTGCATTGCTCGACTGTTACTGACCCCTCGGCTAGCTGACCTCCCTTTGTTGTTGTTTGTCTTGTCTGCATTTTGTGTTTCACATATAGGAAGGGATCGTCTCCAAGTTGCCGCCTATTGCGTAGGATAGGACCAGGTAAGCAGGAAGGGACAGTGTGTGTGTGTGTGTGTGTGTGGGGGGGGGGGGGGGTTCAGCTTAGAGTTCACTGTCTCTTGTGCCCCTTCCCATGGTTTCCAGCAGCCACTGGGGAATTGCTGTCCTTCTGGACGCCCACTGCTGCCTCCAAGCCCTCCTCCTCCTGCTTATTCACCGACTCCATTGTCGGTGGTTTCTATTGAAGTCACACGCGTGCAGGGTAGCGCTACTACGTACGCTGCATTGCCATTTTCACATAGAGAATATTGCGAGATGGCGCTGTAGCATGCGCAGTAGCGCGCCGGAGGGACACGTGCATGACTTCCATAGAAATCGCCGACAATGGAATCAGTGAATAAGCAGGAGGAGGAGGGCTTGGAGGCGGAAGGTATGATGCAAGGGGGTGCATGGTAATTAACAAAAATGGGGGGGGGGGTCTTTCTACTAACGATTAGCAGGACCTGAATAGCCATTTTGCAGCAGGAAAATGAAATTCATAGTGCAGGTGTGAACCTAGTCTAAGATCAAAGATTCCTTTCATGCAAACAATGGCTGCAGGGTGGCAAGATTTAATCACAGACATGACCTTGATGGACATGGTGGAAACATGATGGAACCAATGATATCATCATAAATTTGCAGTGTTGGGAGATAAGAGATAAGATAAGATAATCCTTTAATAGTCCCACAGTGGGGAAATTTCAGTATGTTTCAGCTGCATAGTAATACAGATACATGATAATACACAGTAAATATTACAGAAGTAGTAGACACACATATGCTGAGAAAGATATACTAGGAGTCCTAAGGAACAGAGCAGCTACGGAACAGAGAAGAAAGAAGGAGGACATTCATAATCATTAGTTCTCTGTGCGGAGTGTCTCCGCTTGGTCTGATGTAGATTATACAGCCTGGTCGCGGTTGGAAGGAAGGACTTGCGATAGCGCTCCTTCTCACACTTGGGGTGAAGCAGACGGTCACTTACAGTGCTGCCAAGTGCCATTAAGGTCCCATACATGGGGTGGGATTTGTTCTCCCGCATGGAGGTCACCACAGACAGTATCCTTCTGTCACCCACCACCTGTAATGGGTCCTGGGGGCTCCCCAGGACAGAGCCGGCCCTTCTGATCAGCCTGTCAAGTCTGGAACGGAGTTTAGTTTTGGAATCATTTGTTTAAATTTGTCATCCGATTTTTTTTTCAAACCAACGTAAATCATTTACAATTTTGAAAATTTCTCTGAACCTAAAAAGTAAAGAAAACAAAAATACACAAAAGCTGCAGGACGCAGCGACGCGGCGGCCTCAGGAACGTGTGCCTTAGCACTCACTCCTTTCTGCAGCTTCTGACAGGGCTCTATTAATAATGAAATCTTCAGAGATAATTATTTCTCTTTCTTCCTGGTGAATTATGAGAATTATTTATAGGCTCCGTCTTAATATCTCAGCCTCATCCCTAATAGGAAGAATCCACAGGATATGAATCATTCCAGCAACTCATTGAAATCATCTCATTCTTAAATAAAATAAAAAAAGATGAAAAGATTTTTAATAGTGCAAGAAAAAAAAAAAAAAAAATCTCTGACATGGCCTCGGGCTCTGCCCAGCAAATCACAGCCATTTTCCCTCGCCTCAAAGCGATTGCTACTCGCTTTGATCCTGCTCCTATGTAATGTCATAAACTGCTCGGTTGTCCCGACCGCTTATGGAATAAGAGCCCAGATAATGAGGGGGCGAGAGGAACGGCTCAAAGGATTAAATAATAATGGAGGCGAGGTAGGGATTAGAGGGAGAAGTTCTTATATCACCTCAAACCTCAATGAGATTTACACCTCCGCCATAGCCTGAGGGCGATGGTAACGTAATAACATTGGTGACATTACTATGTGTTTATATTCCATAATGGGATAATAGGGTCACGGAGCTAGCGGGTTACACATGTCACATACACCCGGAAAATCATACACATGACAGTAATTGTATAATAACCCGAGGGGGTACATACTTATGAATATAATCGTCTGACATGTTGAAAGCCAATTCATGATTCATAACCTTCAGCTTGAGATCAAACGTGATACCTAACAGGAAAGATAGAGATAGCGACTAGTCAGGATGTTATTGTACTTGAGCTGTATGGGTAGGCTTTTCTGGATTTTTGTGAATTACTCATCTTATCTATCATGAGTCAGTGAGGAGAACACACACTAAGATGCCTAACAATAGTGTATCAGCAGATATATTATTGTACGTACAAGTAGCATTATAGTAGTTATATTCTTGTACATAGGAGCAGTATTATAGTAGTTATATTCTTGTACATAGGAGCAGTATTATAGTAGTTATATTCTTGTACATAGGAGGTAGTATTATAGTAGTTATGTTCTTGTACATAGGAGCAGTATTATAGTAGTTATACTCTTGTACATAGGAGCAGTATTATAGTAGTTATATTCTTCTACATAGGAGTAGTATTATAGTAGTTATATTCTTGTACATAGGAGGTAGTATTATAGTAGTTATGTTCTTGTACATAGGAGCAGTATTATAGTAGTTATACTCTTGTACATAGGAACAGTATTATAGTAGTTATATTCTTGTACATAGGAGCAGTATTATAGTAGTTATATTCTTGTACATAGGAGCAGTATTATAGTAGTTATATTCTTGTACATAGGAGCAGGATTATAGTAGTTATATTCTTTTACATAGGAGGTAGTATTATAGTAGTTATATTCTTGTACATAGGAGCAGTATTATAGTAGTTATGTTCTTGTACATAGGAGCAGTATTATAGTAGTTATGTTCTTGTACATAGGAGCAGTATTATAGTAGTTATATTCTTGTACATAGGAGCAGTATTATAGTAGTTATATTCTTGTACATAGGGGCAGTATTATAGTAGTTATATTCTTGTACATAGGGACAGTATTATAGTAGTTATATTCTTGTACATATTACACTATTATAGTAGTTATATTCTTGTACATAGGAGTAGTATTATAGTAGCTATATTCTTGTATATAGGAGCAGTATTATAGTAGTTATATTCTTATACACAGGAGGTAGTATTATAGTAGTTATATTCTTGTACATAGGAGGTAGTATTATAGTAGTTATATTCTTGTACATAGGAGGTAGTATTATAGTAGTTATATTCTTGTACATAGGAGCAGTATTATAGTAGTTATGTTCTTGTACATAGGAGCAGTATTATAGTAGTTATGTTCTTGTACATAGGAGCAGTATTATAGTAGTTATATTCTTGTACATAGGAGCAGTATTATAGTAGTTATATTCTTGTACATAGGGGCAGTATTATAGTAGTTATATTCTTGTACATAGGGACAGTATTATAGTAGTTATATTCTTGTACATATTACACTATTATAGTAGTTATATTCTTGTACATAGGAGTAGTATTATAGTAGCTATATTCTTGTATATAGGAGCAGTATTATAGTAGTTATATTCTTATACACAGGAGGTAGTATTATAGTAGTTATATTCTTGTACATAGGAGGTAGTATTATAGTAGTTATATTCTTGTACATAGGAGGTAGTATTATAGTAGTTATATTCTTGTACATAGGGGGCAGTATTATAGTAGTTATATTCTTGTATAATGGGGCCAATATTATAGCAATTATATGCTTGACAATGCAGGGCATTTTATAACAGATTCATTATTTTCTCTATGATATATGTATTATAGTAATATTCTGACTGATTACATTCTTATTAATTCTTCATCGTTTTGCAGTATTTCATTCTCGTCTGCGCTCAGTTAATCCTTCCACCTTAAATTAAGAATTGCTTTCAATGTTTATTTAGACACTAAAGCAGATTTTTCCCATCTTAACTTGTGAAGAAAATAGATATTAACTAAACTCAATATCGTTGCTCTCTTTGTGGAAATAGTTTGTAGTAATTAGATTTAAGATATCAGAGATGTCAACTTTTAGGAGAGATGACACCTCATCGTTCCTTCAGGCAGATGGATAAAAGAAAAGGAAAGTTATTAAATTAAGCCGGCTCTGTATAATATTTCTTTGCTGGAGAATTAATGGGAGATGTTGGCTTTGATCTGGGAGGACTGGAGCTCTGTTAGATAACGCTTACACTAAAGGTGTCGACAGGTGAAGGCAAAAAGACTTACAGAGAAAGTGCAAGATCCAAAACAGGTCAACTTACCTCCAGGTAAATGCTCATAATTACCGTATTCTCCGGCGGTTTGGAGGATTAAAGGATTTTTTTTACCCAAAATACATAATTAACCTAATGCTTTGTCACAAGGAGTTACACATCGAAGAAGGGCTTTCCAGATTTGTGCGGTTTCATAGACAACTAGACTGCCTACTCTACAGGCTGAGAATGGCGCCATTGTTATAGAAGTAATAATTACAAGGGTTTGCCTGGGATTTTAGGAAATTTGCCTACCAGCAGTCAATGGAAATTTGTAGGACTACCAATGCAAGGGAACTGCAGCGGCTCAGGGATTTGATATTTTTAAATAAAGTTAGATTTATTTTTTTACCATTTCCTCTTTGTAGAGATTTTTTTCCTTTAATGCTAAACTTACAGGAATCTGACTTTAACATAAAATCTAGAAGTCAAAAATATGGCACTGACCAATAAGCAGGGGTGAACCTGCTCCTTTCACCGCCCGAGCGAAGTACAGAAAGCCGCCCCCCCCCCGCCGGAGGAGGGGGCGGAGCGGGGCGTGGCTTAGCGGAGGGGCGTGGTACCTCAAAAGGGGGCGGGGATTAGCCCCGTTCGCCGGCAGAGAGTAGGCCCGAAGACTGCCTGCTCTCTGCCTGAGCGTGAGGGGAGGCTGCTGGAGCAGCGCTGCTCCAGTGGCCTCCCCAAACCACCGCTCGGTGATAAGCCAGTCCAGGACAGCTTGTCCTGCACTGGCTTAGGTTAGCAAAAATGCCGCCCTCCCTGAGGCCCTGGCATAGTGCCGCCTGAAGCGCTCGCTTCAGGTCGCCTCATGGGAGGTGCGGCACTGCCAATAAGGATGAGGAATGATCTTCAGCTGGACTGGAAGAGTAATGACTTGTAACGTCTCTGCCTGTTCGGGTCTCTGCGCCATCTTCCGCACGCACGCTGCACTGCAGGAGGCGGGCTTACTTTGATTCTTTAGAGTTTTTCATTGCATTGTGTGAATACTGCTTTATTACCTTCCCCCTGTAATTGAATTCCCCCACACCCATCTCCTGGACTTTGTTTCTCTCTGAGTATCCAATGGTTAATTCTAGTCTGGCCTGTGTGATTGGCAGCCTGTCTACCAATCAAGCCTAAAGCGGGTCTTTGGCTTCCTATATACAGGTCATCAGTCCACACAGCCATGCTGGCTATTAAGACTCTGTCCTTAGACTTTGTCCCTGCTAAGATCCTTTGTCTACTACTATTGTATTACTGACATCCTACTTTCCCCATTTACTTCTCTCTTGGATTTTGATTTGGCACTGCATAGCTTGACTGTTACTGGGCCCTCGGCTAGCTGACCTCCCTTTTGTGTTGTTTGTCTTGTCTGCATTTTGTGTTGTCATCTATATAGGTAGGGCCCGGCGACCAGTTGCAGCCCATTGCCTAGAATAGGACTGGCAAGAAGGTAGGAAAAGTGGGGGGAATTCAGCTTAGGGCTCACTGTCTTTAGTGCCCCCCCCAAGGGTTTACCAGCAACTACTGGGGAATTGCTGTCCTAGCAATTCCCTTACATGACTCCTGCAAAAGTGACACAGACTTTTGAAATTTTCTTGAGTTCTAGGATGATCCGAGCGACATAGCGATAGGTTTCATACTGGTGACAGTCACTATTGGGGAAGCACTGCAATACATAAAATATTACAAATGGCACAAAATAAGTAGGGCCCCCATTACAGATTTTGCATTGGGACCCAGTAGCTTTAAGCTATGTCTTGGCCAAAAAAAAAAATCTTTTATTTAAAAAGATATTCCAAGCTTAACCATATACAGTCCTATGAAAAAGTTTGGGCACCCCTATTAATCTTAATCATTTTTAGTTCTAAATATTTTGGTGTTTGCAACAGCCATTTCAGTTTGATATATCTAATAACTGATGGACACAGTAATATTTCAGGATTGAAATTAGGTTTATTGTACTAACAGAAAATGCACAATATGCATTAAACCAAAATTTGACCGGTGTAAAAATATGGGCACCTCAACAGAAAAGTGACATTAATATTTAGTACATCCTCCTTTTGCAAAGATAACAGCCTCTAGTCGCTTCCTGTAGCTTTTAATCAGTTCCTGGATCCTGGATGAAGGTATTTTGGACCATTTCTTTCTACAAAACATTCAAGTTCAGTTAAGTTTGATGGTCGCCGAACATGGACAGCCCGCTCTCAAATGATCTGAAAACAAAGATTGTTCAACATAGTTGTTCAGGGGAAGGATACAAAACGTTGTCTCAGAGATTTAACCTGTCAGTTTCCACTGTGAGGAACATAGTAAGGAAATGGAAGACCACAGGGACAGTTCTTGTTAAGCCCAGAAGTGGCAGGCCAAGAAAAATATCAGAAAGGCAGAGAAGAAGAATGGTGAGAAGAGTCAAGGACAATCCACAGACCACCTCCAAAGAGCTGCAGCATCATCTTGCTGCAGATGGTGTCACTGTGCATCGGTCAACTATACAGCGCACTTTGCACAAATAGAAGCTGTATGGGAGAGTGATGAGAAAGAAGCCGTTTCTGCACGTACGCCACAAATAGAGTTGCCTGAGGTATGAAAAAGCACATTTGGACAAGGCAGCTTCATTTTGGAAACAAAAATTGAGTTGTTTGGCTATAAAAAAAGGCGTTATGCATGGCGTCCAAAAAGAAACAGCATTCCAAGAAAAACACATGCTACCCACTGTAAAATTTGGTGGAGGTTCCATCATGCTTTGGGGCTGTGTGGCCAATGCCGGCATCGGGAATCTTGTTAAAGTTGAGAGTCGCATGGATTCCACTCAGTATCAGCAGATTCTTGAGAATAATGTTCAAGAATCAGTGACGAAGTTGAAGTTACGCCGGGGATGGATATTTCAGCAAGACAATGATCCAAAACACCGCTCCAAATCCTCAGGCATTCATGCAGAGGAACAATTACAATGTTCTGGAATGGCCATCCCAGTCCCCAGACCTGAATATTATTGACCATCTGTGGGATGATTTGAAGCGGGCTGTCCATGCTCGGCGACCATCTAACTTAACTGAACTTGAATTGTTTGTCCAAAATACCTTTATCCAGGATCCAGGAACTGATTAAAAGCTACAGGAAGCGACTAGAGGCTGTTATCTTTGCAAAAGGAGGATGTACTAAATATTAATGTCACTTTTCTGTTGAGGTGCCCATACTTTTGCACCGGTCAAATTTTGGTTTAATGCATATTGCACATTTTCTGTTAGTACAATAAACCTCATTTCAATCCTGAAATATTACTGTGTCCATCAGTTATTAGATATATCAAACTGAAATGGCTGTTGCAAATACCAAAATATTTAGAACTAAAAATGATTAAGATTAATAGGGGTGCCCAAACTTTTTCATAGGACTGTATGTATTAAAGTCCGTTTTGCTGGAATCTAAGACGGCATCATTTTCAACAAATTTTTCAAATGTCACACAATGTTTGATGTTTGTACCCTTCATTCTCTGTCACCATTAACCGAAGTTAAATTTTTTATAATTTTCAAAAAATGTGATAAATCTGATGGACAGACAAGTGGAAGACAGGCCAACCACGCCACATACTTTTTCACCCAGTTTTCAAAAAGGAATTTAGGGATATCCAAATGCAAAAAGTCTCTATTTTGATGTGCAAATAAGCTCAATAAGTTGCAGATCCCTATTTTGCAACTTATTACAGCTGAGTTCTGGAGTGGAGAGGACTTGATAAATTTGCACCCATTGGCTTCATTAACCTGTCCAACTGTAGGGCCGGCTTGATTTGTTGGGTTTTGGTGAACGGATCCCTTTAAATTAACCCCTTCCAACACAATGTTCTAGTTTATTTCAAACCAAAGGACTAAAACAACCAGACATGAATAGAAAATAATTTGAATGACAAGATGACGGACAAGTAAATGAGTCATGGATAAGACCTTAAGTAGCCTTATGAGATTACTCATCATCTTGGTGGCATGATGTTTACCATAGGTGCATGTCCATGCTAATGATACGAGATTGTGGCTTACCATGTCAAAATGTTAAAATTAGAGATGAGCGAGTAGTATTCGATTGAGTAGGTATTCGATCGAATACTACAGTATTCAAAATACTCGTACTCAATCGAGTACCACTCGCTATTCGAATGGAAAAATTTGATGCAGAACCAGCATTGATTGGCCAAATGCTATACAGTCGGCCAATCAACGCTGGTTCTTCTCCTACCTTTAGAAGTCTTCTCTGTGCAGCTTCCTTGCAGCGTCTTCTGGCTCTAAATTCACTCTGCCAGGCATCAGGCCTGGGCAGAGCCGACTGCGCATGCCCGCGCTACAAGAAAATGGCCGCTTTGACTGTAAGCGGCCATTTTCTTGTAGTGTGGGCTTGCGCAATCGGCTCTGCCCAGGCCTGATGCCTGGCAGAATGAATTTAGAGCCAGAAGACGCTGCGGGGAAGCTGCACGGAGATTTCTCAGAGAATCCAGCCCGACCCTCACTCGTGGACTTGGTAAGTGTAATTTGATCGAATGTTGCCTACCCCTGAAACGAGCATTTTTCTCCCATAGAGTATAATAGGATTCGATATTTGATTCGAGTACTCGAATATTGAGGGGCTACGCGAAACGAATATCGAATATCGAGTATTTAACTACTCGCTCATCTCTAGTTAAAATGGATCCATTTTTCCTTTACTTCTGTAGAATAAAGTAATTATAAAGTTTAATGTCGGGGCCCCAAGTAGCGTAAACACCGGTATTTTGCAAAAACTGCAGAATTTTACTGTCACTGAAAAGCGGGTGTGATCCTGGCCAATCCCAGCCATACATTGCAGAAAAATATCTGATGCAATTTGAAAAACATTCACGTTTTTGGAAATTGCAGCATGTCCACTATGACTACGGAAACACTGACGGTTTCCCTATAGGTATAATGGAAGCAAAAAGTCTGCAGAGTAAAACTTTGCCGCTGTTTCCCCACAGCACTTTTTGGTTGTGGTCCGCTACATGAGTCCTTAGCCTAAAAAAAATACCTCCCCGCCATAATACCAGGCTGATGGAGGGAAACCTTAATATATATATCTCCCTATATTATAAAAATGAATTTCTGTCTGTCTGTCTGTCTGTCTGTCTGTCTGTCTGTCTGTCTGTCTGTCTGTCTGTGCTCTAATGCGAACCAAACGGCTGGACCGATCTTCACCAAATTTGGTACAGAGATACTTCAGGTATCCGGGAAGGTTTAAGACGAGACTCCAACTCACTCGGAAGTACCGTTGCTGAGATACAGCATTCCAAACACAGTGCCCCCCCCTTAGCCAATACAAACCTGCAAGACTTTCACTCATATTCCAACTGCAATACACATGGTCACTCCACATGCACAATACAACACTGATATCCAAACTGAGATACACGCATCAGAGGATTAGATACACAGATCAGCAAACAGTATCACACTCCAGAAGATTAGATACACGCGTCTGCACACAGTCCCACAAACCAGAGGATTAAATACGCACTTCTGCACACAGTTCCACACACTGAAGGATTTGATACGTGCGTCTGCACACAGTTCCACATGCCGAAGGATTAGATACACGCGTCTGCACAAAGTACCACACCCCGGGGGATTGGATACATGCGTCTGCACACAGTACCACATGCCAAAGGATTGGATACACGCATCTGCACACAGTTCCACGCACCAGAGCATAAGATTTGCACGTCTGCACACAGTACCACATGTCGTCGGATTAGATACGCGCGTCTACACACAGTTCCACACTCCAGAGGATTAGATACGCGCGTCTGCAGACAGTTGTACATGCCATAGGATTAGATACACGTGTCTACACACAGTTCCACACACCAGAGCATAATATATGCACATCTGCACACAGTACCACATGCCGCAGGATTAGATATGTGTGTCTACACACAGTTCTCCACGCCGTAGGATTAGATACGCGCCTCTTCACACAATACCACACAGGGGAGGATTAGATACGTGTGTCTGCACACAGTACCACACTTTGGAGGATTAGATACATGCCTCTGCACACAGTACCACAAGTCAGAGAATTAGATGTGCGTCTCAGCACACAGTACAACACGGGGGAGGATTAGATACGCTCATCTGCACATAGTACCACATGCCAGAGGATTAGATACGCGCATCTGCACACAGTACCACACAGGAGAGGATTAGATACGCACATCTGCACATAGTACCACATGCCATAGGATTAGATACGCGCGTCTGCACACAGTACCACATGACCTAGGATTAGATACGTGCGTCTACACACAGTTCCACACGCAATAGGATTAGATACACGCCTCTTCACACAATACCACACAGGGGAGGATTAGATACGTGTGCCTGAATACAGTACCACACTTTGGAGGATTAGATACATGCCTCTGCACACAGTACCACAAGCCAGAGAATTAGATACGCGTCTCAGCACACAGTACAACACGGGGGAGGATTAGATACGCTCATCTGCACATAGTACCACATGCCGCAGGATTAGATATGTGTGTCTACACACAGTTCTCCACGCCGTAGGATTAGATACGCGCCTCTTCACACAATACCACACAGGGGAGGATTAGATACGTGTGTATGCACACAGTACCACACTTTGGAGGATTAGATACATGCCTCTGCACACAGTACCACAAGTCAGAGAATTAGATGTGCGTCTCAGCACACAGTACAACACGGGGGAGGATTAGATACGCTCATCTGCACATAGTACCACATGCCAGAGGATTAGATACGCGCATCTGCACACAGTACCACACAGGAGAGGATTAGATACGCACATCTGCACATAGTACCACATGCCATAGGATTAGATACGCGCGTCTGCACACAGTACCACATGACCTAGGATTAGATACGTGCGTCTACACACAGTTCCACACGCAATAGGATTAGATACATGCCTCTTCACACAATACCACACAGGGGAGGATTAGATACGTGTGCCTGAATACAGTACCACACTTTGGAGGATTAGATACATGCCTCTGCACACAGTACCACAAGCCAGAGAATTAGATACGCGTCTCAGCACACAGTACCACACAGGGAGGATTAGATACGTGCGTCTGCACACAGTACCCCACGCCAGAGGATTAGATATACGCGTCTGCACACAGTAACACATGCCGTAGGATTAGATACGTGCGTCTACACACAGTTCCACATGCCGCAGGATTAGATAAGTGCCTCTTAACACAATACCACACAGGTGAGGATTAGATACGTGTGTCTGCACACAGTACCACAAGCCAGAGAATTAGATACGTGTCTAAGCACACAGTACAACACGGGGAGGATTAGATACGCGCGTCTGCACAAAGTACCACATGCCTCAGGATTAGATATGTGCCTCTTCACACAATACCACACAGGGGAGGATTAGATACGTGTGTCTGCACACAGTACCACACTTTGGAGGATTAGATATATGCCTCTGCACACAGTACCACAAGCCAGAGAATTAGATACGCGTCTCAGCACACAGTACCACACTGGGGAGGATTACATACGCGCATCTGCACAAAGTACCTCACGCCAGAGGATTAGATACACCTGTCTGCACACGGTACCACAACGCCAGAAGATTAGATACGCGCATCAGCACATAGTACCACATGCCGTAAGATTAGATATGCACGTCTGCACACAGTTTCACTTACCGGAGGATTAGATACGTGCCTCTTCACACAATGCCACACAGGGGAGGATTAGATACACACATCTGCACACAGTACCACACGCCGGAGGATTAGATATGTGCATCTGCAAACAGTACCACACCAACAAGGATTAGTTACTTGAGTCTAAACACAGTACTACACGGGGAAGGATTAGATACAGCTTTACTCCAGGTATCCATAACAACTGATCATAGGTTTTTCACTGATATCCAAAATGAGATACACATAATCACATGACGCTTATGGACATACACACAAACCACATACAAAATACACCAGTGCAAAATTGGACATTTCTTATGGGGCCACTACACAAACATAAAATGTAATATACCCGTGCGAAGCCGGGTCCTCCCTCTAGTGTATATATATATATATATATATATATATATATATATATATATATATATATACAAGATTTTTATTTTTTTTACAAGGAACCAGAATGGATTTGTAAACTGATTGTTTCCTAGTTCTTATAGCGCACGTGACTTGCATCAACAAGCAGACGCATTTACACCCCTGCAGTCAATGTCATCTTGAGAAAATGAAATGAAATGATAAAATGGGCATAGTCAGGCAAACACGGGTCTGCACTACTCCTGTGCATTTATTTTCTGGCATGGCGAATGACCTTGATAGACCTCCCGGAGGATGCCAGGCTTTGCTGACAGTCACAATATGTCTGCCTTTTTTTGCTTTTCTGTCTGCAATGTCCCGTTCCACATCTCTCCATCTGTTTAACAAACAAAGTGCCGGTAAGCAAGATGCGAAACTCAAAGTCTACAAGCTCCTGAATGTTTCTCTCCGCAGTGCTCAGCATTTCATAGACCGTAAGTTCATAGCAGAGGCCATAATAACTCATAAATGTAAACCATCAGGTTTTTTTCCACCTTAATCTGCAGAATAATATTATTGGGTCATCTTCGGCAAGGATGACTCAGAGACATCTGTCTGCTGATGGTCCTGACAGTTGCGGAACTTCTTGTCCTTGTTCCTGGGTTATACATTGTATCGGCACTGGGACACATTTAGCAATAGAAGTCCGACACTTTTCTGTCTACATTTACGCCAAAAATTATAGTGCACAGCATTTATGAACTGCGTACACCATAGAAAACCAAAAAACCGACTGGCTCGATACCTTTGAAAAATACGCACCATGGGTGTGGTTGAAAGGTGTCTAACGTT
Source organism: Leptodactylus fuscus (assembly GCF_031893055.1). NCBI lineage: Eukaryota > Metazoa > Chordata > Amphibia > Anura > Leptodactylidae > Leptodactylus > Leptodactylus fuscus. Next base: position 56,998,847 of record NC_134275.1, on the reverse strand, counting down.
ATGAGACAGAACAGAATGAATAGGGCGTAGATTTTCTTGTATCATATAAATGGTTAACATTATAAACATAGTTGAAGATTCAATTTTGGTGCATGAGCAATAGAGACAGATTTTTTTGGCTCAATGGTGACAAATTTTTGGTGCACTGGAAAAATGAGACAGATTTATGAACGTCTGTACAATAGATTCATAAATATGTCTACAGTGTTGGCCAAAAATTTTGGCACCCCTGCAGTTCTGTCAGATAATACTCATTTACTTCCAGAAAATGATTGCAATCACAAACTCTTTGGTATTATTATCTTCATTTAATTTGTCTTTAATGGAAAACCACAAAAAGAATTGTCAAAAAGCCAAATTGGATATAATTCCACACCAAACATAAAAATGGGGGTGGACAAAAGTATTGGCACTGTTTGAAAAATCATGTGATGCTTCTCTAATTTGTGTAATAACAGCACCTGTTACTTACCTGAGGCACATAACAGGTGGTGGCAATAACTAAATCACACTTGCAGCCAGTTGAAATGGAGTAAAGTTGACTCAACCTCTGTCCTGTGTCCTTGTGTGTACCACATTGAGCATGGAGAAAAGCAAGAAGACCAAAGAACTGTCTGAGGACTTGAGAAGCAAAATTGTGAGGAAGTATGAGCAATCTCAAGGCTACAAGTCCATGTCCAAAGACCAGAATGTTCCTGTGTCTACCGTGCGCAGTGTCATCCAGAAGTGTAAAGCCCATGGCACTGTGGCTAACCTCCCTAGATGTGGAGGGAAAAGAAAAATTGACGAGAGATTTCAACGCAAGATTGTGCGAATGGTGGATAAAGGACCTCGACTAACATCCCAACAAGTTCAAGCTGCCCTGCAGTCCGAGGGTACAACAGTGTCACCCTGTACTATCCGTCGGCGTCTGAATGAGAAGGGGCTGTATGGTAGGAGACCCAGAAAGACCCCACTTCTTACCCAGAGACAGAAAAAAGCCAGGCTGGAGTTTGCCAAAACTTACCGGAGAAAGCCAAAAACGCTTTGGAAGAATGTTCTCTGGTCAGATGAGACAAAAGTAGGAAAAGGCAGGGGCCACACGGTGGCTCAGTGGTTAGCACTGCAGCCTTGCAGCGCTGGAGTCTTGGTGTTCAAATCCTGCCAAGGGCATAAAAACCATCTGCAAGGAATTTGTATGTTCTCCCCGTGTTTGCATGGATTTCCATCCCATATTCCAAAGACATACTGATAGGGAAAAATGTACATTGTGAGCTCTATATGGGGCTCACAATCTACAGTTAAAAAAAAAAAAAAGTAGGAAAAGGCACCAACATAGAGTTTACAGGAAAAAAAACAGGCCTTCAAAGAAAAGAGCACGGTCCCTACAGTCAAACATGGAGGAGGTTCCCTGATGTTTTGGGGTTGCTTTGCTGCCTCTGGCACTGGACTGCTTGACCGTGTGCATGGCATTATGAAGTTTGAAGACTACCAACACATTGTGCAGCATAATGTAGGGCCCAGTGTGAGAAAGCTGGGTCTCCCTCAGAGGTCATGGGTCTTCCAGCAGGACAATGACCCAAAACACACTTCAAAAAGCACTAGAAAATAGTTTGAGAGAAAGCACTGGAGACTTGTAAAGTGGCAGCAATGAGTCCAGACCTGAATCCCATAGAACACCTGTGGGGGAGAGATCTCTTGATGGCAGTTTGGAGAAGGCCTCCTTCACATCTCAGGGACCTGGAGCAGTTTGCCAAAGAAGAATGGCCTAAAATTCCAGCAGAGCCTTGTAAGAAACTCATTGATGGTTACCGGAAGCGGTTGTGCGCAGTTATTGTGTCTAAAGTTTGTGCTACCAAGTATTAGGCTGAGGGGGCCAATACTTTTGTCCGGCCCATTTTTGGAGTTTTGTGTAAAATGATCAATGATTTGACTGTATGGGATTCTTAGTTTTAGTGTGACAGTATTGATAAATATGCTGCATTGTGTCTTTAGCGACTTTGTGAGAGCTTAAAGGGATATTCCCATCTCAAGAATCCTATTTATACTACTAGCTTATGTAAATCCAAGAGTTTTTATACAGTATATACATTGTTTTAGCAATGCTGCTTTGTTTGTCAGCTATGTTAATTTATTCCTCCCATTGTTTACATATATAGTTTCCGTGGAGTATCATTGTATCTGATAAGACATAACAGATGACATCAATCACTGCTCTCGGGGGGGGGGGGGGGGGAGGGGGGAGGGCTGAGTGCTCTCACTGTTATATACAGCGCTGCCTGCAGGAAAATCAGTTCAGATAATTGCAGTTTGCTGATAAAGGCTCTGGCATAAAGGCTTATCTATAGAAGCGGGTAAGTGTTCTATACAAAACTGTGTAATGTAATGTACACTTACTGTGCATAATTTTTGATCTGCATTTATATTAGATTTCTTGTAATAATAATTAATGATCAAAGCTGCCTCCCCGCAGCTTGCTGAACAATACAGGAAGTGAGAAAAAGGGACAGCTGGCAAAACCGCTGAGAGAGGGAGATGGAAAATCCCTTTAACTCTCTGCATTAGATAATTGCTGCTAACTCCACCCAGCTCCACCACCATTGCTTGAGTGACATCTGCCACTTCTTCACACTATGTCTGTAGCTTTTGCCAATTATCTAGAACAAAGTGAAGTCCTTGCAGGACAAGAAACATCCCTAAAGCCCTTTTCAGCTAATTTGTATAATAATAAAATCCTGATTTTCATTGAATGGAGCTGCAATGCAAAACTGACATCTCTGGAAAGTGTAGAAGGCATCTTGCAAGGCACTGTTGTTAGTTTGATACTGGTTTTCCTGCTGACAGACTCCCTTTAATTAGTTATAAGTTTTGGGAGTCATAAAGTAAAAAAAATGAAAGACAGCTGTGCAGGACAGGGTTAATGATGTCATGTAACATCGATTGTGGTGGTGTAGCCGAAAACAATTTGGAGACCATGCTGGAGCTCACCCCTGTGTCTCGCAGCTTGCATAGGGCAGGAAGATGCTGGAGGGCACGGCTTTCATTGCACTTCCCAATTTCCTGAGCACTTAGCTTGTCCGTAAACTGTTTTTCAGCTTTCTGATTTTGTTCCTCATGCATCATCAGATATCTTAGAGTAAATACCTTTGTAAAGCAGCTGAACAACTTAAAGCACAGCACATGAAGCAGATTTTTGCAAAGCATGCGGCATCACAAATGAACCATTGTATAAAACATCCAGGAACCCCCTGGAAACTCAAAGAAACGCAGGCAGTTTTCCTTGCTAATTGGTACAAGACATTTTCTAGCACAAAAACACGTAAAAGAAAAATAAATGCACAGAAATTTCCCCCAGGTGCAGAGGAACGTGAATAAGTAAAATCAAAATGTTCTTTTTTAAGGACATGTGCCCCACGAACACCATTTATGCCCTATGGTGCTGCAACACATTCTACAGATCATCTCGACCTCCCCAGAGTTAACTCAGTCCTCGCAAGCAGAGATCTACTTTTTGACTTTCATGACTATAGGATTTGTATAGGAACTATTTTAACGGGGAATTTCAGCAGGGTGTTCCCAGCATAGTTTTGGATATTCTGTGGTTTGGCTTATATCACATTCTATAGAGATGGATGGCGGGGTTCTTAGACCCTCGCTCTAAAGACAAAATAGGAAAATTCTTCCCTGTCTCCAAAAGGGAACAAAAAACAGAATGTTATCAGAATAGGATGTATATCCAACGTACCGTGGCGTTTAGGAAGAGCACTGCAACTGTAAGTCCCTGGCATACCCAGGTGACCTCTGCCCACACTCAGTCCAAATTACTCAGCCAGCGGTCCACCTCCTCTGTCAGTGTAACAAGTCTACCCGTATCATCCTCTTCCATGTACTGTACTGCTGCTACTCGTATACAGCTACCACCACTGCCACCACTCAGACAGAAATGTCCTGCCGTCTGGTCCATCACATTCCACTATACCACACTGCTGGTGCCACACTGTTGACCTAAAAAAAATGATTGCAATATGCTCCTATTAAAGAGATAATTTTATATTTTATAGTTTTATAGATACATGTCTAGGAGCCCTAAGAGTGTTCTACACTGTTTTATAGATCAGTTCCTAGGAGCCCTGACCATGTCATACACCATGTTTTATAGATAGGTTCCTAGGAGCCCTGACTGTGTCATACACTATGTTTTCTAGTTATGTTCCTAGGAGCCCTTACAGTATTCTACACTGTGTTTTCTAGAAAGGTTCCTAGGAGTCCTGACAGTGTTCTACACTATATTTTATAGATAGGTTCCTAGGAGCCCTGACAGTGTCATACACTATGTTTTATAGATAGGTTCCTAGGAGCCCTGACAGTGTCATACACTATGTTTTATAGATAAGTTCCTAGGAGTCCTGACAGTGTTCTACACTATGTTTTCTAGACAGGTTCCTAGGAGCCCTGACCGTGTCATACACCGTTTTCTAGATAGGTTCCTAGGAGCCCTGACAGTGTTATACACTATGTTTTATAGAGAGGTTCCTAGGAGCCCTGACAGTGTCATACACTATGTTTTATAGATAGGTTCCTAGGAGCCCTGACAGTGTCATACACTGTGTTTTCTAGAAATGTTCCTAGGAGTCCTGACAGTGTTCTACACTATGTTTTCTAGATAGGTTCCTAGGAGCCCTGACCGTGTCATACACCGTTTTCTAGATAGGTTCCTAGGAGCCCTGACAGTGTTATACACTATGTTTTATAGAGAGGTTCCTAGGAGCCCTGACAGTGTCATACACTATGTTTTATAGATAGGTTCCTAGGAGCCCTGACAGTGTCATACACTATGTTTTATAGATAAGTTCCTAGGAGTCCTGACAGTGTTCTACACTATGTTTTCTAGATAGGTTCCTAGGAGCCCTGACCGTGTCATACACCGTTTTCTAGATAGGTTCCTAGGAGCCCTGACAGTGTTATACACTATGTTTTATAGATAGGTTCCTAGGAGCCCTGACAGTGTCATACACTATGTTTTATAGATAGGTTCCTAGGAGCCCTGACAGTGTCATACACTGTGTTTTCTAGAAATGTTCCTAGGAGTCCTGACAGTGTTCTACACTATGTTTTCTAGATAGGTTCCTAGGAGCCCTGACCGTGTCATACACCGTTTTCTAGATAGGTTCCTAGGAGCCCTGACAGTGTTATACACTATGTTTTATAGAGAGGTTCCTAGGAGCCCTGACAGTGTCATACACTATGTTTTATAGATAGGTTCCTAGGAGCCCTGACAGTGTCATACACTATGTTTTATAGATAAGTTCCTAGGAGTCCTGACAGTGTTCTACACTATGTTTTCTAGATAGGTTCCTAGGAGCCCTGACCGTGTCATACACCGTTTTCTAGATAGGTTCCTAGGAGCCCTGACAGTGTTATACACTATGTTTTATAGATAGGTTCCTAGGAGCCCTGACAGTGTCATACACTATGTTTTATAGATAGGTTCCTAGGAGCCCTGACAGTGTCATACACTATGTTTTATAGATAGGTTCCTAGGAGCACTGACAGTGTTATACATTATGTATTATAGATAGGCTCCCAGGAGCCCTAAGAGTATTCTACACTATGTTTTAAACCTTTTTAAGGTGTGTTTCATGCTAATAGCACCATGGGTCCTTCAGGTTAGCCGTGAAGCTAAAAATAGAGTCAGTTATTTGCTATTTCTCCTGGCTTCCCAATACACATACACACTAGTTTCAACTGATCATTCATGTGTTCACAATAAGGGGTTGGGAGCAAACGGCTTAAAGACCCCTTTGTCCCCTCCAGACACTTCTGACTTATCTATACCCCTCTGTCACTTCCAGACCCTGCTCTCCCCCTTCAGAATCCTCTATCCTCTCCAGACTCCTCTGTCCTCACCAGATTCTTAGGTCCTTCTTGAGACCCCTCTGTATTCTTCAGACTCCTCTGTCCTATCAATTCCTTATCCCCCTCCAGACATATCTGTCCTTCTCTAGACTTCTCAGTTTCCTCAGACACCTCAATCCCCTCCAGACCACTGTGTCCTCTCCAGACTGCTCTGTCCTGCCATGAATCCTCTGGTTTCCTCCAGAAAATACTGACTTCTCTAGAGCCTGATTCTTCATTCCTTGAATATCTCCTATCTAGATGAGTCAGGAAAACCCTCAGGCAAGAGAGTTGGTGGGTTCCACCGAAATCAAGTTTAACCAACTATTCTCATAACTATATGAGGGTCCTAAATGCCCAATAATTGGCTTCATTTAAGTGCTGAACTAGATAATTTACATTAGTTGATAGTTAGTTGATACTGATGATAAGTCCTGTATGTGTAGCAACAAAGTGTATGAGAAACTAATCTTACTCAGATTCTGTAGATCTGGATTGTAGACTCACAGTGTCATGTCTTCCAGTAGATCCAAGGAACCCCAGCTTAAAGCTGTCCTGTAGGCACAGTTATCCCCACCCAGTGAAGGGCATTTACTATGGTGATGTGTTGTCATGAAGTCTAGAGCCTAATGAGTTCACAGGGACGTTCTGAGATTTGTAGTACTATCTGCAGATTTCCTACTCCAGCTGCAACAATTTATGTGAAGTGCATTGTGCTGTACATTCCTCACATGTGGTTAGAAACAGAAAGTAAGAATCCAAGGAGTCTCTTTCTCCCTCTCTAACAGTTGTTTCCCAGCTCTGCTAATGAATTGGCTGTGACAGAACATGTACAGCACCTACCCCTCTGGGACTACACGAACACCTCGACTTAGAAGTAGTGCCAGATGCCCGTGGGGATTTGAAGAAAATTGTGCTCTTGAAATGTTCCTGGAATCGGAGAAAAGACATAAATACCACAAACAAATCATCATATCCCTGACGTAGCAAGTAACTACGATGAGAACGACAGCAAGATGTAGGTTAAAGAGGAAAGTAAAAGCCAATATCAACCCACCGCCAGCCGCACGCCCTCCATATATAGAATTATTAAAGCAATATTTCTAGCAATAAGAAGATGAAAGGCAACTTTGTTACCACGGAAAACCTTTCCATTTATATTGCAAGAATCTGGTAATAATGTTCTAGATGCTTCCTGTTACATGATATGCCCTATAGAGGCGTGATGCTCGAGACTGCGGGACCTCAGAACTCATCCTGAAATCTTTACATGTTATGGACACCAACTCATCTCAATAGATGTCAGGAAGATTGTATCCTCTCTTCTCACAACAAGATCCATAGTAGTCAGTTTGTCAAGAGGGACGAATTTGTGGGTTTGCTCAACACTAATCTTATGTTTATGGCCACCTTTAATGACAATCTGATCTTCAGGGTGAATTTGTGGCCATTAGTCTCTAAACAGTTAATTACAATGTTGCATATAGTGGCTTTAACCTGATGAACACAGTTTTTGGTGGTCATCGGTACATACTGTACAGTGTCTTATGTCTGGTGACTAGTAGTACATACAGGATCTGGTGCATGGTCATCTGTGATACATGTAGGGTCTAGTGTCCGGTAATGTTTAGCAACAGGTGGCCATTGGCATGTAAAATGTCTGACTGATGATCACTCATATATCCATTGTCTTGCACCTTGTGGTCAGTGGTGATAAGTGCAATGGCTATTGACTGGCCATCGCTTGTATATTCAGTATTTTGTGTTTGGTGGCCAGTTAATGTCTTGACTCATGGTCAAAGTCACATACAGTGGCTAAGACTAGTAGCCATTGGCTTAAACTACCTCAATATTTGAAACTACATTGACATGACAACTTTAAAGGCTCCCACTTAGTCCACTTAGGGACACATAAAAAACCTCCAAGAAACAGTCACTTTTTGGTGTATTTAAATTAAACCCCCATTCTTTGGAGAATCTTGAGAAACAATCCATGAAAATTGGAAAGTTTAGAAAGTGTGTCCTTGGTTCAGAATGTGATGACTAGTAGTTAGTGGTACTAGTAGTATCTGATGACTAGTAGTCAGTGGTACTTATAGTATCTGGTGGTCAGCGGTACTAGTGGCACTTGATGACTGGTGGTCAGTGCTACTTGTTGTATCTGATGACTCATAGTCAGTGGTACTTGTAGTGTCTGATGGTCAGTGGTACAAGTAGTATCTGATAACTAGTAGTCAGTGGTACTTGTATTGTCTGGTTCTCAGTGGTACTAGTATAATCTGATAACTAGTAGTCAGTGGTACTAGTAGAATCTGATGAATAGTAGACAGTGGTATTAGTAGTAGCTGATGACTAGTAGTCAGTGGTACTTGTAGTGTCTGGTGGTCAGTGGTATTAGTAGTATCTGATGACTAGTAGTCAGTGGTACTTGTAGTGTCTATTGTCATTGATACTAGTGGCACCTTATGACTGGTGGTCTGTGGTCCTAGTAGTATCTGATGACTAGTAATCAGTGGCACTTGTAGTATCAAGTGGTCAGTGGTATTAGTAGTATCTGATGACTAGTAGTCAGTGGTACTTGTAGTGTCTAGTGTCATTGGTACTAGTGGCACCTGATGACTGGTGGTCAGTGGTTCTAGTAGTATCTGATGACTAGTAATCAGTGGCACTTGTAGTATCAAGTGGTCAGTGGTATTAGTAGTACCTGATGTCTAGTAGTCAGTGGTACTTGTAGTGTATATTCTCAGTGGTACTAGTGGCACCATATGACTGGTGGTCTGTGGTACTAGTAGTATCTGATGACTAGTAATCAGTGGCACTTGTAGTATCAAGTGATCAGTGGTATTAGTAGTATCTGATGTCTAGTAGTCAGTGGTACTTGTAGTGTCTGGTTGTCAGTGGTACTAGTGGCACCTGATGACTGATGGTCAGTGGTACTAGTAATATCTGATGACTGGTAGTTGTAGTAACTTGTGTTGAGTGCTCATTATATACATACAGTATAATCTATTGCCTTCTCTATACAAATAAGAAGCATGATAAAGTAAAACATACAGTGTCCTGCATAGCCCGTGCACCATCTGCACAGCGTTCAACCTGCACCCAGTGCCACACCTCCCATGAGGCGACCTGAAGCGACCGCTTCAGGCGGCGCTATGCCAGGGCCACGGGGAGGGCAGCATTTTTGCTGGACTGGCTTAGGGTCACCGTCACTGAGCGGTGGATTGGGGAGACCCGCTGGAGCAACGCTACTCCAGTGGCCGCCCCTCACGCTCAGGCAGAGAGCAGGTCCTCTCCCTGCCTGCTCTCTGCCTGCTAAAGTTGATCGCTCCGCTCGGATCCCCCCCCTCAGCTCAGACCCGCCCCCTTCGGCTCGGGGGGGGGGGGGGTGGCTTTCTGACGTCCGCTTCGGCCGGCTGAAAGCCATGGTTCACCCCTGCCTGCACCAACACATTTTGTGCCTAAAACTTAATCTGCTGTAAACTGAGCGTTCATTTCCATTTCTGCCTATTAACATTCCCCGTGTGCAGCTGATTTTTCTCACTGCTAAGAAGTAATACTCCTTGCTCTTTCCCTGCTCCTCCGCACGCTGCAGGCGGCTCCCCATAGAGTCTTCTATTGTGTCTACTAATACATCTATTTAGATGCAGATGACCCGAGACTGTAAAAATATCATTGTCTGAAGCAGGTCATATAAATGATAATAATGTGGTGATTAAGTTGTTGCAACATGTGCCTTATTGGGTGAGTGTGCAGATTGCCGCTTCTTCTAGCATCTCATTTCCATTATAATTAGGGGTAGACAAGGATTTCATTACCAATTAGAGGCCAGAATCGTGTAATTTGTTAGTCTGTGGAAGCTGCAGCTTATTACAATCCATATAGGAACAGAGAAGTGAAGTCAGACCATGAATACAAGATGTCAGCTTCCCACCTGTATCCACACCTGCAGCTCAATGTTTGTTTGGCCAGGATCTGTCACTCCATTAATCCCTGCCTGTGATTTGTTGTTACACCAGTATAAAAGCATAGACTGCACTGATACACTGTAGCAAACCAGCAAAAACCAAGGAAAAAGTGGTCGGTAATTAATTTAGACTGATAAATTAGGGTATGTCCTCATGGGATGGAAATGCTGCAGAATTTCTTACAGGGAAACTTCCCACTGAAGTCTTTCCCCAACCAATCCCTGCATAATAAGGTGCATAAGGGAGCCAGTGCTGTTATCCCTGCTACCCTCCCTTCAGCCTGTCTTCTCACTCCATATGTAGTCAGCCCTGACCTCCGACTGTCCACTGACACTGCTATTGTCTGAAACATTGGTGACCTCTGACAGCATCTCTGACTTGCCAGGTTAAGTATCAAGAACACCAGGACTTCATTGGGCTGCAGTCTAGTGCACCCTGAAGCAAAGCCAATATCCGCTAAATGGGGTTAAAGGTTAAATACCAGAGGTATTCCACAGGGGAGTATCACTTTCTTAGGAGTAACCTTAAGCTGAAAAGGTTTGGTACAGAATGGTTCCACAGTCACCGATTGATAACCTCTACCAGCAGAATACTGAATGCAGCTCTGAAGTATAACACAGAATATAACTTGGGATAAATACAGAATGAGTAAAGTAATGTATGCACATAATTACTTCACGAGCAGAATAGTGAGCGCAGCTCTGGAGTGTAATACAGGACATAACTCGGGATCAGTACAGGATAAGTAATGTATGTGCACAGTGACTGTACCAGCAGAATAGTGAGTGCAGCTCTGGAGTGTAATACAGGATGTAACTCAGGATCAGTACAGGATAAGTAATGTAATGTATGTACACAGTGACTGTACCAGCAGAATAGTGAGTGCAGCTCTGGAGTATAATACAGGATGTATTTCAGGATCAGTACAGGATAAGTAATGTAATGTATGTACACAGTGACTACACCAGCAGAATAGTGAGCACAGCTCTGGAGTATAATACAGAATGTAACTCAGGATCAGTACAGGATAAGTAAAGTAATGTATGTACACAGTGTATATACCAGCAGATTACTGAATGCAGCTCTGAAGTATAACACAGAATATAACTTGGGATAAATACAGGATGAGTAAAGTAATGTATGCACATAATTACTTCACAAGCAGAATAGTGAGCGCAGCTCTGGAGTATAATATAGGATGTAACTCAGGATCAGTACAGGATAAATAATGTAATGTATGTGTACAGTGACTGCACCAGCAGAATAGTGAGTGCAGCTCTGGAGTATAATACAGGATGTAACTCAGGATCAGTACAGGATAAGTAATGTAATGTATGTACACAGTGACTGTACCAGCAGAATAGTGAGCGCAGCTCTGGAGTATAATACAGGGTGTAACTCAGGATCAGTACAGGATAAGTAATGTAATGTATGTACACAGTGACTGCACCAGCAGAATAGTGAGCGCAGCTCTGGAGTATAATACAGGATGTAACTCAGGATCAGTACAGAATAAGTAATGTAATGTATGTTCACCATGACTGTACCAGCAGAATAGTGAGTGCAGCTCTGGTGTATAATACAGGATGTAACTCAGGAACAGTACAGGATAAGTAATGTAATGTATGTACACCGTGACTGTACCAGCAGAATAGTGAGTGCAGCTCTGGAGTATAATACAGGATGTAACTCAGGATCAGTACAGGATAAGTAATGTAATGTATGTACACAGTGACTGTACCAGCAGAATAGTGAGCGCAGCTCTGGAGTATAAGATAAGTTCAATATACATAATGTATTGTGCTTACAAAATGATTTATCTTTCTACATAGATCAATATATACAATGTAATCTGATCAAATACCTTAATGTATTGAGCCTAAAAGATTTCCTTCAAACGCATATCTAGGTGAGAATTTGGGGTCTTGATCCTCGGGCTTTTTGGAATAGATATATTACAGAGAATTAGAAATTCATTAGAAGTTTTTTTATCCATTTACAGCTGAAAAGATTTCCCATTCATTAAGGTGATGATGAGAGATGTGGCATGTGAGCAGCGAAGAATGAGCGTTTGTCATCTCTCATTGAAGCCGCCGTCTGATCTACATCGCAGAAACGTATTTGTATTTTTACTTATGTTTTTCAATTAGAATTTCAAAGATAATTCGTAAAGGTAAAACTAGACATTGATTTTACTTGTCAACTAAATTCTTAGATCTGAGCAAAGGAATACATGAAAGAGAATGCGTATCCGGTACACATGTCTGCCACTGATGCCACCTTCATCGTCTCCCTTCAAATGTAGCAATCAATTACCTGCTGATACAACATTGCGAGGAGGTGATGGAGAAGCTGAGGAGAGATCTGAGCCAGGTAGAAAAAAACATATAGACATTGAACCAACTTATAGAAGATAATTACTTCTAACGCTTGTCATGTCTTGGCTATGGTGTTGACTAGTTGAGCCTTGTTATTCAAGTGGCCTCTCTAACCTCCTAATCTCTAATTTTCTCAAAAATCCCAGCTAAAATACATCTTGGATGGAAGGTTTTGTTGCTTGGCAAAATGAGAAGCAACATAAGAGATACCTGACAGTCCCCATTAAAGTCAGTAGGATCTGTTGGCTTCATCGGTGTCCATCTTTATTTTTCATTCAATTTTTCTGTTCCATGACCTAATGAACATGGATGTAAAGTCGCACTTACCATTATACTTGACTTTTCATGATATTGTAGATGTGTCCAATGAGTTGAAGTGGTGCACATGTAAGATAAGACAAAGTCAAATTTCAAGATTTGCTTACCAGATAAAGCCCCACTTATTTTCATGACATTTGTCTGAGAAGCCCATGGTCAGGGGTGGCATTGTGGCTAACCTGGAAGACTCCATTGGATTCCAACTCATCCCATGTTTTTGCACTTAGTTTCTTTAAGGGAGACTTCACACGGAGTATATGCTCAGCTCATTCTGAGTGTAAACTTGTTCAGAATGAGTGGCATTAAAACAGATCCCATTGATTTCTATGGGCGCCAGCATACGCACGCTACTAGAGATGAGTGAACACTGTTCGGAACAGCCGTTCCGAACAGCACGCTCACAGCACGCTCCCATAGAAATGAATGGAAGCGGCCGGCACGCGGGGGGTTAAGCGGCCGGCCGCCGACAAAGTCTGCGTGCCAGGTGCTTCTATTCATTTCTATGGGAAATCAATGTGAGGCTTTTTTACCTATTGCTTTCAATGTGATACGCATGTATCACATTGAAAGCAATGATAAGATATGGAGAAATTAAAGTGGAAAAACAAATATGAAAAGGAATTAAAGTAGAGGTGGTAGGGAAGGTTGAGAATGAGGGAAATAACTGAAAAGAAAGTGGAACAAAGGTGAGGAAAATAAAGAAGGACAAAGAGAAAGAGTGAAAGAAGAAAGAAATGGAAAGGAAAGAGGGAAGGAGCAAAGGAATGAAGAAAGGTGGACAGTTAAAGGAGTTGCCCAGAACAACCTGTTTTTTATATGAAGCCAGTGAAGGCGGAAAAAAAAAGTGTACTCACCTGTCCTCAGTGCTCTAGTATCTCCCATGGTCCGGTACTGCTTCTTCAGTGTCTTGTTCTGGCAGTTGTCAACGCCACAAGTGACCATTGAGATCAATCAATGGTCTTAGTAGCATAAATAAATGAACTGGATACATCATACATGACCTGTGAAAACCGCATACATCACCTGTGATGTCCCATGTCCTTCTGAGGCTGCTGACTAGCCTCAGTGGTCATGTGCATCAGGAACTTCCGCCAAAACAAGACACCAGAGAAGGAGCGCCAGACCACAGTGGGAGACCCCAGAGCACTGGGGACAGTTGATTATGGGTAGTTGGATTTTTCACCTTCCCTATCTCATATGAAAAAAAAGGCATTATCCTGGACAATAGCTTTAAGGAAAACGGGGAGGGAAGGCAAACAGAAATAATAAAGGCAAATAAAAAAAGGAGACAAGAAGGTGAAGGAGGAGACAAGAAAGGAAGGAAGGATTATTGGTGGAAGGAAGGAAGGAAGGAAGGAAGGAAGGAAGAGAGGGAGGGAGGGAGGGAGGAAGGAAGGAAGGAAGGAAGGAAGGAAGGAAGGAAGGAAGGAAGGAAGGAAGGAAGGAAGGGTTATTGGTGGAAGGAAGGAAGGAAGGAAGGAAGGAAGGAAGGAAGGAAGGAAGGAAGGATTATTGGTGGAAGGAAGGAAGGAAGGAAGGAAGGAAGGAAGGATGGAAGGATTATTGGTAGAAGGAAGGAAGGAAGGAAGGAAGGAAGGATTATTGGTGGAAGGAAGGAAGGACGGAAGGAAGGAAGGAAGGAAGGAAGGAAGGAAGGAAGGAAGGGTAAAGCAGCTTAGAAAAATAGAAATGCAAAGTTAAGCAAAAAGGGAAAGAAAAAAAGAAAAAAGGAAACAAGAACGGAAAAGCGGAGAAAAGGAAAGAATAAAGGGAGGGGGAGAAAAGGAAGGTGAAAACAAGGGAAATAAAGAAAGGAGCAATGAAAGGAATGAGGAAAGTGAGAAGTAACAAAGGAAGTAAAGGTGTAATGTTAAAGAGGTGGAAGAGGAGAAAGAGGGGGAAAGAAGAGAGAGAGAGAGTGGAAGAAATGGCAAAAGAAGAATGAAGCCAAGGAATGAAGGAAGAAGGGAACGACTAGAACAAAGATGGAAAAAAGGAAGATGGGTTGGTAGAAATTTAAGTAAAAAAGGCCAAGGAGAATGAAAGGGGGGAGGACATAAGAAGGGAAATGGAAGTAATGGAGGAAGGCAGAGAAAGGAAAAGTGAGAGGTGGAAAGTTATTTAAAAGGGAAGAAAGAAGGAAGGAAAGAAAGACTAGATGAATTAAATTAGGAAGTAATGGAGAAAGTGGAAGTGAAACGCATAAGGAGGAAGAAAGGAAAGGAGAACAAATGTGCAAGAAAAAGAAGATAATGATACAATATATTATGGAAGGGAGGAGAGACCAAGTCCAGCCCAGTGTAACAGTCCAGCCCAGTGCAACAGTCCAGCCCAATGTAACAGTCCAGCCCAATGTAACAGTCCAGCCCAGTGCAACAGTCCAGCCCAGTGTAACAGTCCAGCCCAGTGCAACGGTCCAGCCCAGTGCAACGGTCCAGCCCAGTGCAACGGTCCAGCCCAGTGCAACGGTCCAGCCCAGTGCAACGGTCCAGCCCAGTGCAACGGTCCAGCCCAGTGCAACGGTCCAGCCCAGTGCAACGGTCCAGCCCAGTGCAACGGTCCAGCCCAGTGCAACAGTCCAGCCCAGTGTAACGGTCCAGCCTAGTGTAACGGTCCAGCCCAGTGTAACGGTCCAGCCCAGTGCAACGGTCCAGCCCAGTGCAACGGTCCAGCCCAGTGTAACGGTCCAGCCCAGTGCAACGGTCCAGCCCAGTGCAACGGTCCAGCCCAGTGCAACGGTCCAGCCCAGTGCAACGGTCCAGCCCAGTGCAACGGTCCAGCCCAGTGCAACGGTCCAGCCCAGTGTAACGGTCCAGCCCAGTATAACGGTCCAGCCCAGTGCAACGGTCCAGCCCAGTGCAACAGTCCAGCCCAGTGCAACAGTCCAGCCCTAACAGTCCAGCCCAGTGCAACGGTCCAGCCCAGTGTAACGGTCCAGCCCAGTGCAACGGTCCAGCCCAGTGCAACGGTCCAGCCCAGTGCAACGGTCCAGCCCAGTGCAACGGTCCAGCCCAGTGCAACGGTCCAGCCCAGTGCAACGGTCCAGCCCAGTGCAACGGTCCAGCCCAGTGCAACGGTCCAGCCCAGTGCAACGGTCCAGCCCAGTGCAACGGTCCAGCCCAGTGCAACGGTCCAGCCCAGTGCAACGGTCCAGCCCAGTGCAACGGTCCAGCCCAGTGCAACGGTCCAGCCCAGTGCAACGGTCCAGCCCAGTGTAACGGTCCAGCCCAGTGTAACGGTCCAGCCCAGTGCAACGGTCCAGCCCAGTGCAACGGTCCAGCCCAGTGTAACGGTCCAGCCCAGTGTAACGGTCCAGCCCAGTGTAACAGTCCAGCCCAGTGCAACAGTCCAGCCCAGTGCAACAGTCCAGCCCAGTATAACAGTCCAGCCCAGTGCAACAGTCCAGCCCAGTGCAACAGTCCAGCCCAGTGCAACAGTCCAGCCCAGTGTAACAGTCCAGCCCAGTGCAACAGTCCAGCCCAGTGCAACAGTCCAGCCCAGTGCAACGGTCCAGCCCAGTGCAACGGTCCAGCCCAGTGTAACGGTCCAGCCCAGTATAACGGTCCAGCCCAGTGCAACGGTCCAGCCCAGTGCAACGGTCCAGCCCAGTGCAACAGTCCAGCCCTAACAGTCCAGCCCAGTGCAACGGTCCAGCCCAGTGTAACGGTCCAGCCCAGTGCAACAGTCCAGCCCAGTGCAACAGTCCAGCCCAGTGCAACAGTCCAGCCCAGTGTAACAGTCCAGCCCAGTGCAACAGTCCAGCCCAGTGCAACAGTCCAGCCCAGTGCAACAGTCCAGCCCAGTGCAACAGTCCAGCCCAGTGTAACGGTCCAGCCCAGTATAACGGTCCAGCCCAGTGCAACGGTCCAGCCCAGTGCAACGGTCCAGCCCAGTGCAACAGTCCAGCCCTAACAGTCCAGCCCAGTGCAACGGTCCAGCCCAGTGTAACGGTCCAGCCCAGTG
Source organism: Leptodactylus fuscus (assembly GCF_031893055.1). Lineage (NCBI taxonomy): Eukaryota > Metazoa > Chordata > Amphibia > Anura > Leptodactylidae > Leptodactylus > Leptodactylus fuscus. The sequence goes on along the minus strand of NC_134275.1, from coordinate 56,982,346 downwards.
TAACGGTCCAGCCCAGTGCAACGGTCCAGCCCAGTGCAACGGTCCAGCCCAGTGCAACGGTCCAGCCCAGTGCAACGGTCCAGCCCAGTGCAACGGTCCAGCCCAGTGCAACGGTCCAGCCCAGTGCAACGGTCCAGCCCAGTGCAACGGTCCAGCCCAGTGTAACGGTCCAGCCCAGTGCAACGGTCCAGCCCAGTGCAACGGTCCAGCCCAGTGCAACGGTCCAGCCCAGTGCAACGGTCCAGCCCAGTGCAACGGTCCAGCCCAGTGCAACGGTCCAGCCCAGTGCAACGGTCCAGCCCAGTGTAACGGTCCAGCCCAGTGCAACGGTCCAGCCCAGTGCAACAGTCCAGCCCAGTGCAACAGTCCAGCCCTAACAGTCCAGCCCAGTGCAACAGTCCAGCCCAGTGCAACAGTCCAGCCCAGTGTAACAGTCCAGCCCAGTGCAACGGTCCAGCCCAGTGCAACAGTCCAGCCCAGTGCAACAGTCCAGCCCTAACAGTCCAGCCCAGTGCAACAGTCCAGCCCAGTGCAACAGTCCAGCCCAGTGTAACAGTCCAGCCCAGTGCAACGGTCCAGCCCAGTGCAACGGTCCAGCCCAGTGTAACGGTCCAGCCCAGTGTAACGGTCCAGCCCAGTGTAACGGTCCAGCCCAGTATAACGGTCCAGCCCAGTATAACGGTCCAGCCCAGTATAATGGTCCAGCCCAGTGCAACGGTCCAGCCCAGTGCAACGGTCCAGCCCAGTGCAACGGTCCAGCCCAGTGCAACGGTCCAGCCCAGTGTAACGGTCCAGCCCAGTGTAACGGTCCAGCCCAGTGCAACGGTCCAGCCCAGTGCAACGGTCCAGTCCAGTGTAACGGTCCAGCCCAGTGTAACGGTCCAGCCCAGTGTAACGGTCCAGCCCAGTGTAACGGTCCAGCCCAGTGCAACGGTCCAGCCCAGTGCAACGGTCCAGCCCAGTGTAACGGTCCAGCCCAGTGTAACGGTCCAGCCCAGTGCAACGGTCCAGCCCAGTGTAACGGTCCAGCCCAGTGCAACGGTCCAGCCCAGTGTAACGGTCCAGCCCAGTGTAACAGTCCAGCCCAGTGTAACAGTCCAGCCCAGTGCAACAGTCCAGCCCAGTGCAACAGTCCAGCCCAGTATAACAGTCCAGCCCAGTGCAACAGTCCAGCCCAGTGCAACAGTCCAGCCCAGTGCAACAGCCCAGTGCAACAGTCCAGCCCAGTGCAACAGCCCAGTGCAACAGTCCAGCCCAGTGCAACAGCCCAGTGCAACAGTCCAGCCCAGTGCAACAGCCCAGTGCAACAGTCCAGCCCAGTATAACAGTCCAGTCCAGTGCAACAGTCCAGCCCAGTGCAACAGTCCAGCCCAGTGCAACAGCCCAGTGCAACAGTCCAGCCCAGTGCAACAGCCCAGTGCAACAGTCCAGCCCAGTATAACAGTCCAGTCCAGTGCAACAGTCCAGCCCAGTGCAACAGTCCAGCCCAGTGCAACAGTCCAGCCCAGTATAACAGTCCAGCCCAGTATAACAGTCCAGCCCAGTGTAACAGTCCAGCCCAGTGCAACAGTCCAGCCCAGTATAACAGTCCAGCCCAGTGCAACAGTCCAGCCCAGTGCAACAGTCCAGCCCAGTGCAACAGTCCAGCCCAGTATAACAGTCCAGCCCAGTGCAACAGTCCAGCCCAGTGCAACAGCCCAGTGCAACAGTCCAGCCCAGTATAACAGTCCAGTCCAGTGCAACAGTCCAGCCCAGTGCAACAGTCCAGCCCAGTGCAACAGTCCAGCCCAGTATAACAGTCCAGCCCAGTGTAACAGTCCAGCCCAGTGCAACAGTCCAGCCAAGTATAACAGTCCAGCCCAGTGCAACAGTCCAGCCCAGTGCAACAGTCCAGCCCAGTGCAACAGTCCAGCCCAGTGCAACAGTCCAGCCCAGTATAACAGTCCAGCCCAGTGCAACAGTCCAGCCCAGTGCAACAGCCCAGTGCAACAGTCCAGCCCAGTGCAACAGCCCAGTGCAACAGTCCAGCCCAGTGCAACAGCCCAGTGCAACAGTCCAGCCCAGTGCAACAGCCCAGTGCAACAGTCCAGCCCAGTATAACAGTCCAGTCCAGTGCAACAGTCCAGCCCAGTGTAACAGTCCAGCCCAGTGAAACAGTCCAGCCCAGTATAACAGTCCAGCCCAGTTTAACAGTCCAGCCCAGTGCAACAGTCCAGCCCAGTGCAACAGTCCAGCCGAGTGCAACAGTCCAGCCCAGTATAACAGTCCAGCCCAGTGCAACAGTCCAGCCCAGTGCAACAGCCCAGTGCAACAGTCCAGCCCAGTGCAACAGCCCAGTGCAACAGTCCAGCCCAGTGCAACAGCCCAATGCAACAGTCCAGCCCAGTGCAACAGTCCAGCCCAGTGCAACAGCCCAGTGCAACAGTCCAGCCCAGTGCAACAGTCCAGCCCAGTATAACAGTCCAGCCCAGTGCAACAGTCCAGCCCAGTATAACAGTCCAGCCCAGTGCAACAGTCCAGCCCAGTGCAACAGTCCAGCCCAGTGCAACAGTCCAGCCCAGTGCAACAGTCCAGCCCAGTGCAACAGTCCAGCCCAGTATAACAGTCCAGCCCAGTGCAACAGTCCAGCCCAGTGCAACAGTCCAGCCCAGTGCAACAGTCCAGCCCAGTGCAACAGTCCAGCCCAGTATAACAGTCCAGCCCAGTGCAACAGTCCAGCCCAGTGCAACAGTCCAGCCCAGTATAACAGTCCAGCCCAGTGCAACAGTCCAGCCCAGTGCAACAGTCCAGCCCAGTGCAACAGTCCAGCCCAGTGCAACAGTCCAGCCCAGTGTAACAGTCCAGCCCAGTGCAACAGTCCAGCCCAGTATAACAGTCCAGCCCAGTGCAACAGTCCAGCCCAGTGTAACAGTCCAGCCCAGTGCAACAGTCCAGCCCAGTATAACAGTCCAGCCCAGTGCAACAGTCCAGCCCAGTGCAACAGTCCAGCCCAGTGCAACAGTCCAGCCCAGTATAACAGTCCAGCCCAGTGCAACAGTCCAGCACAGTGCAACAGCCCAGTGCAACAGTCCAGCCCAGTGCAACAGCCCAGTGCAACAATCCAGCCCAGTATAACAGTCCAGCCCAGTGTAACAGTCCAGCACAGTGCAACAGTCCAGCCCAGTGCAACAGTCCAGCCCAGTGCAACAGTCCAGCCCAGTATAACAGTCCAGCCCAGTGCAACAGACCAGCCCAGTGCAACAGCCCAGTGCAACAGTCCAGCCCAGTGCAACAGCCCAGTGCAACAGTCCAGCCCAGTGCAACAGCCCAATGCAACAGTCCAGCCCAGTGCAACAGCCCAGTGCAACAGTCCAGCCCAGTATAACAGTCCAGTCCAGTGCAACAGTCCAGCCCAGTGCAACAGTCCAGCCCAGTGCAACAGTCCAGCCCAGTATAACAGTCCAGCCCAGTTTAACAGTCCAGCCCAGTGCAGCAGTCCAGCCCAGTGCAACAGTCCAGCCCAGTATAACAGACCAGCCCAGTTTAACAGTCCAGCCCAGTGCAACAGTCCAGCCCAGTGCAACAGTCCAGCCCAGTATAACAGTCCAGCCCAGTGCAACAGTCCAGCCCAGTGCAACAGTCCAGCCCAGTGTAACAGTCCAGCCCAGTGCAACAGTCCAGCCCAGTGCAACAGTCCAGCCCAGTGCAACAGTCCAGCCCAGTGCAACAGTCCAGCCCAGTGTAACAGTCCAGCCCAGTATAACAGTCCAGCCCAGTGCAACGGTCCAGCCCAGTGCAACAGTCCAGCCCAGTGCAACAGTCCAGCCCTAACAGTCCAGCCCAGTGCAACAGTCCAGCCCAGTGTAACGGTCCAGCCCAGTGTAACGGTCCAGCCCAGTGCAACGGTCCAGCCCAGTGCAACGGTCCAGCCCAGTGCAACGGTCCAGCCCAGTGCAACGGTCCAGCCCAGTGCAACGGTCCAGCCCAGTGCAACGGTCCAGCCCAGTGCAACGGTCCAGCCCAGTGCAACGGTCCAGCCCAGTGCAACGGTCCAGCCCAGTGCAACGGTCCAGCCCAGTGTAACGGTCCAGCCCAGTGTAACGGTCCAGCCCAGTGCAACGGTCCAGCCCAGTGCAACAGTCCAGCCCAGTGCAACAGTCCAGCCCTAACAGTCCAGCCCAGTGCAACAGTCCAGCCCAGTGCAACAGTCCAGCCCAGTGTAACGGTCCAGCCCAGTGCAACGGTCCAGCCCAGTGCAACGGTCCAGCCCAGTGTAACGGTCCAGCCCAGTGTAACGGTCCAGCCCAGTATAACGGTCCAGCCCAGTATAACGGTCCAGCCCAGTATAACGGTCCAGCCCAGTGCAACGGTCCAGCCCAGTGCAACGGTCCAGCCCAGTGCAACGGTCCAGCCCAGTGTAACGGTCCAGCCCAGTGTAACGGTCCAGCCCAGTGCAACGGTCCAGCCCAGTGCAACGGTCCAGTCCAGTGTAACGGTCCAGCCCAGTGTAACGGTCCAGCCCAGTGTAACGGTCCAGCCCAGTGCAACGGTCCAGCCCAGTGCAACGGTCCAGCCCAGTGCAACGGTCCAGCCCAGTGTAACGGTCCAGCCCAGTGTAACGGTCCAGCCCAGTGCAACAGTCCAGCCCAGTGTAACAGTCCAGCCCAGTGCAACAGTCCAGCCCAGTGTAACAGTCCAGCCCAGTGTAACAGTCCAGCCCAGTGTAACAGTCCAGCCCAGTGCAACAGTCCAGCCCAGTGCAACAGTCCAGCCCAGTATAACAGTCCAGCCCAGTGCAACAGTCCAGCCCAGTGCAACAGTCCAGCCCAGTGCAACAGCCCAGTGCAACAGTCCAGCCCAGTGCAACAGCCCAGTGCAACAGTCCAGCCCAGTGCAACAGCCCAGTGCAACAGTCCAGCCCAGTGCAACAGCCCAGTGCAACAGTCCAGCCCAGTATAACAGTCCAGTCCAGTGCAACAGTCCAGCCCAGTGCAACAGTCCAGCCCAGTGCAACAGTCCAGCCCAGTATAACAGTCCAGCCCAGTATAACAGTCCAGCCCAGTGTAACAGTCCAGCCCAGTGCAACAGTCCAGCCCAGTATAACAGTCCAGCCCAGTGCAACAGTCCAGCCCAGTGCAACAGTCCAGCCCAGTGCAACAGTCCAGCCCAGTATAACAGTCCAGCCCAGTGCAACAGTCCAGCCCAGTGCAACAGCCCAGTGCAACAGTCCAGCCCAGTATAACAGTCCAGTCCAGTGCAACAGTCCAGCCCAGTGCAACAGTCCAGCCCAGTGCAACAGTCCAGCCCAGTATAACAGTCCAGCCCAGTGTAACAGTCCAGCCCAGTGCAACAGTCCAGCCAAGTATAACAGTCCAGCCCAGTGCAACAGTCCAGCCCAGTGCAACAGTCCAGCCCAGTGCAACAGTCCAGCCCAGTGCAACAGTCCAGCCCAGTATAACAGTCCAGCCCAGTGCAACAGTCCAGCCCAGTGCAACAGCCCAGTGCAACAGTCCAGCCCAGTGCAACAGCCCAGTGCAACAGTCCAGCCCAGTGCAGCAGCCCAGTGCAACAGTCCAGCCCAGTGCAACAGCCCAGTGCAACAGTCCAGCCCAGTATAACAGTCCAGTCCAGTGCAACAGTCCAGCCCAGTGTAACAGTCCAGCCCAGTGAAACAGTCCAGCCCAGTATAACAGTCCAGCCCAGTTTAACAGTCCAGCCCAGTGCAACAGTCCAGCCCAGTGCAACAGTCCAGCCGAGTGCAACAGTCCAGCCCAGTGCAACAGTCCAGCCCAGTGCAACAGCCCAGTGCAACAGTCCAGCCCAGTGCAACAGCCCAGTGCAACAGTCCAGCCCAGTGCAACAGCCCAATGCAACAGTCCAGCCCAGTGCAACAGTCCAGCCCAGTGCAACAGCCCAGTGCAACAGTCCAGCCCAGTGCAACAGTCCAGCCCAGTATAACAGTCCAGCCCAGTGCAACAGTCCAGCCCAGTATAACAGTCCAGCCCAGTGCAACAGTCCAGCCCAGTGCAACAGTCCAGCCCAGTGCAACAGTCCAGCCCAGTGCAACAGTCCAGCCCAGTATAACAGTCCAGCCCAGTGCAACAGTCCAGCCCAGTGCAACAGTCCAGCCCAGTGCAACAGTCCAGCCCAGTGCAACAGTCCAGCCCAGTATAACAGTCCAGCCCAGTGCAACAGTCCAGCCCAGTGCAACAGTCCAGCCCAGTATAACAGTCCAGCCCAGTGCAACAGTCCAGCCCAGTGCAACAGTCCAGCCCAGTGCAACAGTCCAGCCCAGTGCAACAGTCCAGCCCAGTGTAACAGTCCAGCCCAGTGCAACAGTCCAGCCCAGTATAACAGTCCAGCCCAGTGCAACAGTCCAGCCCAGTGTAACAGTCCAGCCCAGTGCAACAGTCCAGCCCAGTATAACAGTCCAGCCCAGTGCAACAGTCCAGCCCAGTGCAACAGTCCAGCCCAGTGCAACAGTGCAGCCCAGTGCAACAGTCCAGCCCAGTATAACAGTCCAGCCCAGTGCAACAGTCCAGCACAGTGCAACAGCCCAGTGCAACAGTCCAGCCCAGTGCAACAGCCCAGTGCAACAATCCAGCCCAGTATAACAGTCCAGCCCAGTGTAACAGTCCAGCACAGTGCAACAGTCCAGCCCAGTGCAACAGTCCAGCCCAGTGCAACAGTCCAGCCCAGTATAACAGTCCAGCCCAGTGCAACAGACCAGCCCAGTGCAACAGCCCAGTGCAACAGTCCAGCCCAGTGCAACAGCCCAGTGCAACAGTCCAGCCCAGTGCAACAGCCCAATGCAACAGTCCAGCCCAGTGCAACAGCCCAGTGCAACAGTCCAGCCCAGTATAACAGTCCAGTCCAGTGCAACAGTCCAGCCCAGTGCAACAGTCCAGCCCAGTGCAACAGTCCAGCCCAGTATAACAGTCCAGCCCAGTTTAACAGTCCAGCCCAGTGCAGCAGTCCAGCCCAGTGCAACAGTCCAGCCCAGTATAACAGTCCAGCCCAGTTTAACAGTCCAGCCCAGTGCAACAGTCCAGCCCAGTGCAACAGTCCAGCCCAGTGCAACAGTCCAGCCCAGTATAACAGTCCAGCCCAGTGCAACAGTCCAGCCCAGTGCAACAGCCCAGTGCAACAGTCCAGCCCAGTGCAACAGCCCAGTGCAACAGTCCAGCCCAGTGCAACAGCCCAATGCAACAGTCCAGCCCAGTGCAACAGTCCAGCCCAGTATAACAGTCCAGTCCAGTGCAACAGTCCAGCCCAGTGTAACAGTCCAGCCCAGTGTAACAGTCCAGCCCAGTGTAACAGTCCAGCCCAGTGCAACAGTCCAGCCCAGTGCAACAGTCCAGCCCAGTGCAACAGCCCAATGCAACAGTCCAGCCCAGTGCAACAGTCCAGCCCAGTATAACAGTCCAGTCCAGGGCAACAGTCCAGCCCAGTGTAACAGTCCAGCCCAGTGTAACAGTCCAGCCCAGTATAACAGTCCAGCCCAGTGCAACAGTCCAGCCCAGTGTAACAGTCCAGCCCAGTGCAACAGTCCAGCCCAGTATAACAGTCCAGCCCAGTGCAACAGCCCAGCCCAGTGCAACAGCCCAGTGCAACAGTCCAGCCCAGTGCAACAGTCCAGCCCGGTTTGCTTATGCCATTACATTGGCCAGTGTTAATCTAAGGATTGCCAGCTCTTGTATATATAGAGCTTTTATTTCCTTCACAGACATCTCCAGTGGCCAATACATCCCACAGATTTCATTCTTCTCATGATCTATTTTTGTTCCCTCCTGGTATCTTCTGATACCTGACTGATAGTACAGAGTGTATAGCACAGTTTAGATTCTTAAAAGGATCGCCATAAATAATTTACACAATATTCTGCTTGCTCAGCTCCAAGCGTTCTCAAATTATTATGTAAAATGACTTCATAACATGTAATGTGAGCCTTTTATCTGCCTGCCAAGATGGTAACTGGTTTTATTATCGGTAATATGTAAGCAAATATTTCTGTGCATTAAAATGTATCATGGAGATGTATTCCCACTAATTAAATGCTTGATGCTGCCGGTTGCTATTGTCCTCTATATGTAATGGATGATATTAAGTTATAATCAATACTCATGGAAGATTTACTAGTCCATTTAATGCAGACAGCTACAACGCCATCGGATGAATTATAGATGAAGGAGACTCTTGAGTTTAGTGCTGGTAAATTTCAAAATGTAGAGGAGCCCAGTAACAATTCATATGTGATCCCCGAATGGATCGACGGATATTTATCATCTGCGGCTAGAACGGAGATATGTCATTTGAAATATTTCTTCCTAAATTGGGAAATGTGTCACATGTGTCAGCACCGATAATAGGCCCTATAAAATGTATGCAACAATAGTCCGGGAAGGGGGAAATCCCATTGAAAGACAATTATGCCCCTCGGCATTCTGGAGTAAAAATCCTGAAAGCGAAACCCAGGTCACCCTTACATAGAGGGACGAAAGGTATAGGAACAGCCAGATCTAAGAACCAAATATACTGTACAAGCATGGAAAGTATAGAAACAGACAAGGAACATTCATAAAGTAATACTATGATGAAAACAGTGCACATTCCTGTCCATTGTGGGGGGTATTATAGTAGTTATATTCTTGTACATAGGGGCAGTATTACAGTAGTTATATTCTTGTACATAGGAGCAGTATTATAGTAGTTATATTCTTGTACATAGGGGCAGTATTATAGTAGTTATATTCTTGTACATAGGAGTAGTATTATAGTAGTTATATTCTTGTACATAGGAGTAGTATTATAGTAGTTATATTCTTGTACATAGGAGCAGTATTATAGTAGTTATATTCTTGTACATAGGAGCAGTATTATAGTAGTTATATTCTTGTACATAGGAGCAGTATTATAGTAGTTATATTCTTGTACATAGGAGTAGTATTATAGTAGTTATATTCTTGTACATAGGAGCAGTATTATAGTAGTTATATTCTTGTACATAGGAGCAGTATTATAGTAGTTATATTCTTGTACATAGGGGGCAGTATTATAGTAGTTATATTCTTGTACATAGGAGCAGTATTATAGTAGTTATATTCTTGTACATAGGAGCAGTATTATAGTAGTTATATTCTTATACATAGGAGCAGTATTATAGTAGTTATATTCTTGTACATAGGAGCAGTATTATAGTAGTTATATTCTTGTACATAGGGGGCAGTATTATAGTAGTTATATTCTTGTACATAGGAGTAGTATTATAGTAGTTATATTTTTGTACATAGGAGCAGTATTATAGTAGTTATATTCTTGTACATAGGAGCAGTATTATAGTAGTTATATTCTTGTACATAGGGGCAGTATTATAGTAGTTATATTCTTGTACATAGGAGCAGTATTATAGTAGTTATATTCTTGTACATAGGAGGTAGTATTATAGTAGTTATATTCTTGTACATAGGAGCAGTATTATAGTAGTTATATTCTTGTACATAGGAGAAGTATTATAGTAGTTATATTCTTGTACATAGGAGCAGTATTATAGTAGTTATATTCTTGTACATAGGAGGTAGTATTATAGTAGTTATATTCTTGTACATAGGAGCAGTATTGTAGTAGTTATATTCTTGTACATAGGAGAAGTATTATAGTAGTTATATTCTTGTACATAGGAGCAGTATTATAGTAGTTATATTCTTGTACATAGGAGGTAGTATTATAGTAGTTATATTCTTGTACATAGGAGCAGTATTGTAGTAGTTATATTCTTGTACATAGGAGGCAGTATTATAGTGGTTATATTATTGTACATAGGAGCAGTATTATAGTAGTTATATTCTTGTACATAGGGGCAGTATTATAGTAGTTATATTCTTGTACATAGGAGCAGTATTATAGTAGTTATATTCTTGTACATAGGAGTAGTATTATAGTAGTTATATTTTTGTACATAGGAGCAGTATTATAGTAGTTATATTCTTGTACATAGGAGCAGTATTATAATAGTTATATTCTTGTACATAGGGGGCAGTATTATAGTAGTTATATTCTTGTACATAGGAATAGTATTATAGTAGTTATATTCTTGTACATAGGGGCAGTATTATAGTAGTTATATTCTTGTACATAGGAGTAGTATTATAGTAGTTATATTCTTGTACATAGGAGTAGTATTATAGTAGTTTTATTCTTGTACATAGGAGCAGTGTTATAGTAGTTATATTCTTGTACATAGGAGGTAGTATTATAGTAGTTATATTCTTGTACATAGGAGCAGTATTATAGTAGTTATATTCTTGTACATAGGAGCAGTATTATAGTAGTTATATTCTTGTACATAGGAGTAGTATTATAGTAGTTATATTCTTGTACATAGGACCAGTATTATAGTAGTTATATTCTTGTACATAGGGAGCAGTATTATAGTAGTTATATTCTGGTACATAGGGGGCAGTATTATAGTAGTTATATTCTTGTACATAGGAGCAGTATTATAGTAGTTATATTCTTGTACATAGGAGCAGTATTATAGTAGTTATATTCTTGTACATAGGAGTAGTATTATAGTAGTTATATTCTTGTACATACGGGCAGTATTATAGTAGTTATATCTTTATACATAGGATAGGCATTATAGTACTTACAGTATATTCTTGTAGATGGAGGCAATATTAAATTAAATTTTAATGGCCTTCTTCTCTTACATCTTTATCACCATTTTTACCCCCCCCCCCTTCTCCATTACTTAGCTATAACTCAGGTTTATAGGATGAAAACTAAAATTCAGTGAGAAAAGATGAACTTGCGTTGTGCCGTTTTATACCATCTCTTTGGCTTAATCATATCAGGAGTAGAGAAAGCAATTTAAAAGGCAAATTTTGACTTTCAAAACACGATGTATGAGAAATTACTCAATGCCTCTGGGAGCTTATTTACAATAAGGAGCAGAGAACTTCCCTTCGAGAAATCTCCTTTCACCTTGATTATGCCGAAAGTTTTATAAGCCGCACTAGAAAATAAAATAAGATCACACACTATGATTTGCTACTTGCTGGGCACAGTATAGAACTTGTAGTTTCTTTTTTTTTATTTATTTATTTTGCGTCCTTTTTCTTTTTTTGTAATAATTTTAATAAAACATCTTGTCTCCATGCAGAATCTCACCGGCATCACGCAGATAAAAACACAACTTGTCCTTGAGTTCTGTAGAAATAAAATTTAGGTGGAATTAATGAGAATCTGAGACATTTTTTCGTGTTTGCTTTTTCTTCTCTGCTTGTTAGCTGCAGCCTTCACTTAGTAGCCCTTGGCGTGTTCTGATGGGGTCGAACATATTGAATGAGTAAAAATGTGTAATGTGTTTGTTAAAGTTTAAACAATGTGGTAAGCGAGAGCCGGTTCATCTTCGTAGACGTAGAGCAGATATGAACTCCGAGCCAAGGTCGCACAATCTTACATTGTTATGGATGAATAGTAAATGTATGTAGCAGTAAATGACTAGAACATGTAGTAAAGTAACACATACGTCCCGGAATAATTCTATCCCACTTACACAACAATGGTTGTCTTGTCTCAAAGCCATGTCCTAAACATATAGATTTGAGTTCATGGATGTTTCCACCACTATTGAGTTACTATTTTGGTGGTGGATTCCATGTGTAGATATATTTTATTACTGAGTCGATGGTTTGCACCCACCAGCATACTATAGCCTAAAGGTTAAATTCGATACAAGCTGTAGGGTTCATGGACACTGGTCCACAACCCTTCTGGTGCGGCTGGGTCTCCATGTATCCATCGCCTTATTGCTCCTTTAAGGGTCAGCCTCAATGCTTGTAATTCTTCAAAAAAACAATCTATGCAAGTACTTATGTGTAGCAATCTGTTTCAGTGGACACACCCTGGCTGAGTAATAAGGATCCTATTTCCTTCTCCTGTATGCTTTCTGCTTCTAATGTTTATTAACCACAACTCATTTCCAGACCTTGTCTATGTCTGATGCTTCTTTCCTGCTGTCTGCCAGTTACTGATCTCAATTTGTCACCAGATTTCACCCCAGTGTGCGTTCCCAAATTTTGCTCTAATACCTAGTATTGCCACTAAACTAAACTATATCTGCTGGTGAAGTCACTGTGTACATACATTACATTACTTATCCTGTACTGATCCTGAGTTATAGTATATATTCCACAGACACTTCCAAAATCTTGTAGAATCCTTCCCAGGAAAGTGGAAAAATGGGAGGGATTTAGAATGGCAGGTCAGAAAAGCTTACGGCGAGGGGTGCACATTATATGGATTAAAGTATCACACAAACCAATGCATTGAACAAGCATACAACTCTGCAAGTGCACTGCAAATCAGCAGTAATCCTGGTCATGAATCCCTTCCCGTAATCAATATTTACTGGTTTGCCCTGTATCTTCTACACTAGTGTTGGTGAGTGGAGTTGCATTGCGATCTCTAGAGTGTTGCAACTGCAAAGTCTAACATTACCCAAATAGAAGTTGTCGTCTCATTACATTAGGGGGTCGCAATGCAAACATTAGTGAAGGAACGACGGGCAAACCGGAAATCTTTGGTAGAATGATGGAAGTCTTGGTCAAAATGACTGTGTAGCCCTATCGTTACATGATTTCATTGCAGAATTTGCTCTGAAAATCTCTGGCTTTTCTCCAACATGCTGTAGATCTAAAAATCTGTAGCAAAATTATTGAGATTCCTCAACTACAAATCTGCAACAAGCAGGTGATGTGTGAAGAAGACCTAAAAGCAAGGACAGATCCTATAAGAAGAGGCTGTAACCAGCAAACTCCTTCTGGAAAATTATCTCAAGATAAGCATGAGAAGTGAAGATTTTATGCAGCAATTCTCATAATGTAAATTTCCAGCACAATCAGTGAAATGATTAATTATTCGTCTGGTTCTGAGTGACCCGAGATGTCTGAGCGTGTCAGAGAAGAACGCGCGCCTCCCATTCCCACAAACTCATAACGGGGGTGAATAATTTATATTCATGGTGTTTCAGAAGAAATTACATTAATCCAAGACAAATAATTAAAGTGCAGAAACTCTGAGGGAAAGGAAATTGAAATCACAGAATAAAACTGCTCCATGAAAAAGATGAACTTCTCTGTAGATGAGATCTGATGAATACCCAGCACCGAACTGGAACCAAGGACCCATTAGGGCCCCATATACCTTAATTAACCTTTAAGCATCCTCCTGGCAAAGCTAGAGATGGATCAACCTTACAAGATACGTTTTGTGCAAGGTTCATTGGCAACATTTGGCTCAGGCCAAACGGGCTTACAAATGGTCCCTTTCTGACCCCAGACTATAATAGACAGAGGCCCAGGTGAAGGGCAGACTAAATAGAAAAAAACCCCTGATGCTTACCTCTACTCACCTCTCCTGTGCATCCAGTCTTCTTTCCAATTGTTCAGTCTTCATCCTGTGGTCGTTGTGACCTTGTCTGGTGTCATCTCTAATGCCACATGTTCTGGGGTCACTGCTGAGGACTGTCATTGGGCTCAGTGATTATATGGGGTGCCCCAATGTCAGGATACTTTTGGAAAATTTGTAGCATGTCTGACTTCGACTGATTTGCTCATCTTTTCTGACAGCCATAGTGGGCATGCTTTATTAGGATTGCATAACATTTAAAAACAAAACCAAAACATTTTTTTGTGGGGGAGGGGGGGGGGTTCCCCCCAAAACAGCACCATGCCTATCCATGGGTTGGGTCTGGTATTGCGGTTTAGGTTATATGGGCAACCTATGCAGCTGCACGAACCCTGAAGTTAAGATGAGATAAGATAATCCTTTAATAGTCCCACAATGGGGATATTTCAGACAATGGGGAAATTTCAGACAATGGGAAATTTCAGAAGTGTCTAACAAACAAGGGATTTAACAAGCTTGAGAAGGGCTGGAGTAATATAAAAAAAAAAATAAAAAAAAAATACTCACCTCTTCCCGGCTCTCAGATGTCGGCAGCCCATTCAGTCTGGCACCATGCCTCGGTTCTAGAAGCCTTGTGCCCATGTGAATTAGGCTGTTGACAGGCCTTAGCGGTTGCTGGAGAGGTTCCAGTTATGTCACTCATATAAGTCACTGGTCCTTGTCCAGCGACCACTGAGGCCATTGATTGGCCTCAGTGGTCATGTAGGGCGCAGCACTTCCAAAGTCCGAGTCTCAGCATGTCACCAAAATCACTGTGGCACAGGACAGTGTAGTGCCTCAGACAGGTGAATATGAGTTTTACACCTACCCCAGGTCCAATTTTTCTAATTCTTGGACAATTCCTTTAAGCTGAACACTGAAGTTGATTGTATGTCACAGACTTCTTGCAATCACCGGGGCTCCGGGAAATATCTCGGTCAGGGATGATTGGTGCACATGCACAGTAGTAGTCTAATTTTCTAATTTTATGGTGAGAGAAGCGCCATTTCAATATTCATCTCAGGCAGCAGAAAAGCCAGAATTGTCTCTGTCCACAGCTAAATCTGATCCAAAATCCTCACCAAACTTATATATGACAAATAATAGCTTTGACTATGACAAGTGGTTTCTCATTATATTGCAAGCGTAACCTGAATGTCTGGGTACAATATGTGTACAGGACCCGCACCTATCATATACTAGGGCCCAGGTGTGACGGCTACTTCAGCAGCACCTATAGTTAGCGAGTAGTTAAATATTAAATCGATATTCGATATTCGTTTCGAGTAGCCCCTCAATATTTGACTACTCAAATCGAATATCGAATCCTATTATAGTGTATGGGGGAAAAATGCTCGTTTCAGGGGTAGGCAACATTCGATCAAATTGAACCTACCAAGTCCATGAGTGAGGGTCAGGCTGGATTCTCCGAGAAGTCTTCTCCGTGCAGCGTCCCCGTGGCGTCTTCCGGCTCTGAATTCACTCTGCCAGGCATCGGGCCTTGGCAGAGCCGATTGCCTGGCAGATTGAATTTAGAGACCGAGGATGCCGCGGGGACGCTGCGCGGAGAAGACTTCTAAAGGTAGGAGAAGAACCAGCGTTGATTCGAATGGAAAAATTTGATGCAGAACCAGCGTTGATTGGCCGAATACTATACAGTCGGCCGACTGTATAGCATTCGGCCAATCAACGCTGGTTCTGCATCAAATTTTTCCATTCGAATAGCGAGTAGTATTCGATCGAGTATGAGTATTTCATATACCGTAGTATTCGATCGAATACCTACTCGATCGAGTACTACTCGCTCATCTCTACTTATTATTTTATTATTCATGAAAAACCCCTAAAGATTATAGTACTTTTTTAATAAAATTTTTAGCTTTTGTGTAGCATTATACAGTCAAACATCCAACACCCACTCCTTCCTATCTCTCCAGTAAATGATATTCCTATGTCTTTGGCCCCGATAAGATAGAAGTTGGCAGAATCATTGCTATGTGATAATAGATGTCGGGCGCCGGTTCTTGTTATGTTCTGTCTGAGTCCATTTGACTTTTACACAAATAAACATCACTTAGGGAACTGTAAATAGTGACAGCTCTATTATAAAGCGTCACGATGGCTCTGGCCATCCTGAATCATCTCTCAGCGGTTGTGTAAACAGGAACTGGGACAAAAAAATCTGTGATGCTACAGATTTGCAGATAAATAATATTGTCACACGGGGCAGAATTTAAGAAAACAAAGAACCATGAGCCTCTTGTTACATAAGGTTAGCTGGGAATATTCTAGCAATCTGAAGCTCTAAATGTCCCAATTCAACCAGGATAGACCTCAGAATGTGGGGTCTTAGCCTAAAAGGGTCTTCAAACACTAAGAGATTAATGACAAGAAATTGGCGGATCAGTTGATAGCTGGATTTATTATGAATTTTCCAAAAAATTTTGGTTTTCAGCTAGCATAGGCGAATCAAGTTGGTTCCTATACTGTGGTTTCTTCAGGCACCAGTGTATAATAATTGGAGGGCAAGGAAGGTGTGTACATAAAAAACCCCCCACCTATATTTCATGGTCTGCACTATGGCATCCTCCAGGATTCCAGTCTTCTTCTTGGCTGCCCACCTTGTCTTCTTGACCCCAGGTCCCAGATCGCCATTAAGGCTTGTGGTTAGGCCTCAGTGGTAACTTGGGCCCAACTTGGTAACAATGTCAATAAACGTTGACACTACAGCATCATTTTGTACACATTTGTATCAAATCGTGAACATGCCAATGCACCCATGTGACTGCTGAGACCCAATCGCAAGCTTCGTTGTTGACCTAGAACCAGAACAGACTGTGAAGAAGACCAGGATATTAGAGATGCTGTAGCAGTGAACCAATCTTCCTAATGCCCCAGGGGAAGGTACAGATGAAGATAAAAGCCTGTTCCAAGTCCAACAATTAGGAAGATCAAAGACAGAAGATGGGGCTGCTGCCATGTGATAGCCGCCAAAATCTGTATCAAAAGGATACTGATTGTGGCGGATAAGATTTTTTTAAAAATAATTTTGTGATCCCTTTATGTTCCAGGCCTTGAGATCCAGAAACAAAGGGAGCCCTACTCCATATTTAACTTGTAAATTTTTGCAACTTTCCATTTTCAATTCTTGTCTTGTTATGGACAAACCTTCAAAATTCTATGAATATTTGTAAAGAATTTAGCTAGGTAAATTACAGTAGTTTCGGACTAAACTTTTTTCGGAATGAAACTGATGTGCCAGGAAAAGTTATTATGCTCTGGAATCTCTTTAGATGTGTTGATGTTGTTGCCCCCCATGCAGCGCCGCACCTCTCATGAGGCGACTTGAAGCGACCGCTATGCCGGGGCTCCGAGGGGGGGGGGGCATTTTTGCTGTCCTAAGCCAGTCCAGGACAAGCTGTCCTGGCCTGGCTTAGCGTCACCGTCACTGAGCGGTGGATTGGGGCGACCCTGTGGACGCAGTGCTGCTCCAGCGGCTGCCCCTCATGCTTAGCAGAGAGCAGGTCCTCTCCCTGCCTGCTCTCTGCGTGCTAACGCCAACACCTCCGCCCCCTCCGCTCTGCTCCGCCCCTCTGCTCCACCCCCTCAGT
Organism: Leptodactylus fuscus; assembly: GCF_031893055.1. NCBI lineage: Eukaryota > Metazoa > Chordata > Amphibia > Anura > Leptodactylidae > Leptodactylus > Leptodactylus fuscus. Next base: position 56,965,307 of record NC_134275.1, on the reverse strand, counting down.
TTAGCTTTCTGACGTCCGCCTCAGGCGGCACAAAGACTAGGTTCACCCCTGCCCCCATGTAACCTCTAAGGCCTCAAAAACAGGTCTCAATGGACTGAGTAAAATAAAGGGTGGCCTAGACTGGAACATTGGAAGATGCCAAGTCCAGAAAAGCTGAATATTTTTATATTTTTAAATTCTTACTCAAATTTGCTGCCACCTAAAATGGATAGCAAAGTGGCAGCCAGTGACCAGCTTGCTATGCTGAATTTGTGTGGACCTCCAAAACTTTGGGTGAACCAGTTTAGCACAAACCAGTGTGAAAAGAACTCATTATGCACCAGTTTGTCCATCGCTATTCCTCACCCTTTTCAAGACCTCTTAAGATTGGGACTGTTCCCGCTTTGGATTTGCCTAAATCTAGTTATTTTTGTTCATCTGTCGCCTTTCTGTGTCATCCGCTCTCTGGGCGCCAAGCACAGAATAGAACATTTCGTACCTGGTGACTATTTATAACCTTATATGATTTCACTAAGAAACAAGTAAATGCAGTCAATGAGCACGAGGTCCGCGGTGCCCGAGGTGGGAGTGCATCCAAATTCTTCCTTGATTAGCAAATAATTAGGAATGAGGTCAAAGGTTGGCCTGGGCTAATTGGTCGTCCGTCGCTTTCATCTCCCTTGTGATGTATAAAAGATAAAGATAATTGGAGACTTCTCTTTAATCCGTCCAAACGCAGAGACTTGAATTGAGATCTATAAAAGGCAGCGCGGGCACCTGTGGCTTCTCCACCTTGATTTCAATTAGAATGGCGTCTTCTGTGCCGTCCACTGCCCCACATTGTATAGTGCCAGTAATTAGGACACTTCATTAAGCGGGTCCCTGGGACCTCCAGCTCCTTCCACCTTCATGTCTGGACTCTTTGTTGATAAATGTTTCCTGACCTTTCATTCCATCACCCCAGCAGGTATTTTCCTCTTAATTAAGACCCAGATTGCGGCAGCCGAGGGGCCGGGCCGGAGGACATTGCTCTTTGATATGCATAAGTGACAATTTCAGGATTTATCCTTTATGTAGTTGCTACAAACTTATTTGAACCTGTTATCAGAGATGAACCTGACAGTCAAGTGATAGGTCAGTGCCCCAGGGCACAGCTGCTTAAGATGGGAAGGCACAGGTCTAGCTTCAGCCCTATAGATGTGGGACACAATGTCCGACAGCTTACACAGGTGAATCCATATACTTAGGTGTAAAAGGAGAAGAATCTAATAGAGCTGCCAGAAAATACTCTCTAAACCAGTCTTTCTCAAAGTGGGCGATAACGCCCCCTTGTGGGCGCTGGAGGCCTATAGGGGGCAGTAAAGGGCACAGAGAATTTGGGGGGCGTTGAAGCGGTTTAGGGGGGCGATGGCTAATTTAAAGGGGTGGTATCATAACAATGAGTCTATCTATACTGCTTGTTAATGTGGATTTAAGATTTTTCCTAAATACACTGCTTCAGCAAAACTGCTTTGTTTGTCCACTATCTTACTTTAGTCACTTCATTATGGACACTAGCACCTGGCCCCCTGCTCATTGCTGCGGGAGCCACATGACGTAGCTCCCTGCTGTGTGGGGGGAGAGAAGGGGGGGGGCTGAATGTACGGGGCCAGCCTGTGTCTGCACCACACTAGAGATGAGCGAACACTAAAATGTTCGAGGTTCGAAATTCGATTCGAACAGCCGCTCACTGTTCGAGTGTTCGAATGGGTTTCGAACCCCATTATAGTCTATGGGGAACATAAACTCGTTAAGGGGGAAACCCAAATTCGTGTCTGGAGGGTCACCAAGTCCACTATGACACCCCAGGAAATGATACCAACACCCTGGAATGACACTGGGACAGCAGGGGAAGCATGTCTGGGGGCATAAAAGTCACTTTATTTCATGGAAATCCCTGTCAGTTTGCGATTTTCGCAAGCTAACTTTTCCCCATAGAAATGCATTGGCCAGTGCTGATTGGCCAGAGTACGGAACTCGACCAATCAGCGCTGGCTCTGCTGGAGGAGGCGGAGTCTAAGATAGCTCCACACCAGTCTCCATTCAGGTCCGACCTTAGACTCCGCCTCCTCCGGCAGAGCCAGCGCTGATTGGCCGAAGGCTGGCCAATGCATTCCTATGCGAATGCAGACTTAGCAGTGCTGAGTCAGTTTTGCTCAACTACACATCTGATGCACACTCGGCACTGCTACATCAGATGTAGCAATCTGATGTAGCAGAGCCGAGGGTGCACTAGAACCCCTGTGCAAACTCAGTTCACGCTAATAGAATGCATTGGCCAGCGCTGATTGGCCAATGCATTCTATTAGCCCGATGAAGTAGAGCTGAATGTGTGTGCTAAGCACACACATTCAGCACTGCTTCATCAAGCCAATACAATGCATTAGCCAGTGCTGATTGGCCAGAGTACGGAATTCGGCCAATCAGCGCTGGCCAATGCATTCTATTAGCCCGATGAAGTAGAGCTGAATGTGTGTGCTAAGCACACACATTCAGCACTGCTTCATCAAGCCAATACAATGCATTAGCCAGTGCTGATTGGCCAGAGTACGGAATTCGGCCAATCAGCGCTGGCTCTGCTGGAGGAGGCGGAGTCTAAGATCGCTCCACACCAGTCTCCATTCAGGTCCGACCTTAGACTCCGCCTCCTCCGGCAGAGCCAGCGCTGATTGGCCGAAGGCTGGCCAATGCATTCCTATGCGAATGCAGACTTAGCAGTGCTGAGTCAGTTTTGCTCAACTACACATCTGATGCACACTCGGCACTGCTACATCAGATGTAGCAATCTGATGTAGCAGAGCCGAGGGTGCACTAGAACCCCTGTGCAAACTCAGTTCACGCTAATAGAATGCATTGGCCAGCGCTGATTGGCCAATGCATTCTATTAGCCCGATGAAGTAGAGCTGAATGTGTGTGCTAAGCACACACATTCAGCACTGCTTCATCAAGCCAATACAATGCATTAGCCAGTGCTGATTGGCCAGAGTACGGAATTCGGCCAATCAGCGCTGGCCAATGCATTCTATTAGCCCGATGAAGTAGGGCTGAATGTGTGTGCTAAGCACACACATTCAGCACTGCTTCATCAAGCCAATACAATGCATTAGCCAGTGCTGATTGGCCAGAGTACGGAATTCGGCCAATCAGCGCTGGCTCTGCTGGAGGAGGCGGAGTCTAAGATCGCTCCACACCAGTCTCCATTCAGGTCCGACCTTAGACTCCGCCTCCTCCGGCAGAGCCAGCGCTGATTGGCCGAAGGCTGGCCAATGCATTCCTATGCGAATGCAGACTTAGCAGTGCTGAGTCAGTTTTGCTCAACTACACATCTGATGCACACTCGGCACTGCTACATCAGATGTAGCAATCTGATGTAGCAGAGCCGAGGGTGCACTAGAACCCCTGTGCAAACTCAGTTCACGCTAATAGAATGCATTGGCCAGCGCTGATTGGCCAATGCATTCTATTAGCCCGATGAAGTAGAGCTGAATGTGTGTGCTAAGCACACACATTCAGCACTGCTTCATCAAGCCAATACAATGCATTAGCCAGTGCTGATTGGCCAGAGTACGGAATTCGGCCAATCAGCGCTGGCTCTGCTGGAGGAGGCGGAGTCTAAGGTCGGACCTGAATGGAGACTGGTGTGGAGCGATCTTAGACTCCGCCTCCTCCAGCAGAGCCAGCGCTGATTGGCCGAATTCCGTACTCTGGCCAATCAGCACTGGCTAATGCATTGTATTGGCGAGATGAAGCAGTGCTGAATGTGTGTGCTTAGCACACACATTCAGCTCTACTTCATCGGGCTAATAGAATGCATTGGCCAATCAGCGCTGGCCAATGCATTCTATTAGCGTGAACTGAGTTTGCACAGGGGTTCTAGTGCACCCTCGGCTCTGCTACATCAGATTGCTACATCTGATGTAGCAGTGCCGAGTGTGCATCAGATGTGTAGTTGAGCAAAACTGACTCAGCACTGCTAAGTCTCTGCATTCGCATAGGAATGCATTGGCCAGCCTTCGGCCAATCAGCGCTGGCTCTGCCGGAGGAGGCGGAGTCTAAGGTCGGACCTGAATGGAGACTGGTGTGGAGCGATCTTAGACTCCGCCTCCTCCAGCAGAGCCAGCGCTGATTGGTCGAGTTCCGTACTCTGGCCAATCAGCGCTGGCCAATGCATTCTATTAGCCCGATGAAGTAGAGCTGAATGTGTGTGCTTAGCACACACATTCAGCTCTACTTCATCAGGCTAATAGAATACATTGGCCAATCAGCGCTGGCCAATGCATTCTATTAGCTTGATGAAGCAGAGTGTGCACAAGGGTTCAAGCGCACCCTCGGCTCTGATGTAGCAGAGCTGAGGGTGCACAAGGGTTCAAGTGCACCCTCGGCTCTCCTACATCAGAGCCGAGGGTGCGCTTGAACCCTTGTGCAGCCTCGGCTCTGCTACATCAGAGCCGAGGGTGCGCTTGAACCCTTGTGCACACTCTGCTTCATCAAGCTAATAGAATGCATTGGCCAGCACTGATTGGCCAGAGTACGGAATTCGGCCAATCAGCGCTGGCCAATGCATCCCTATGGGAAAAAGTTTATCTCACAAAAATCACAATTACACACCCGATAGAGCCCCAAAAAGTTATTTTTAATAACATTCCCCCCTAAATAAAGGTTATCCCTAGCTATCCCTGCCTGTACAGCTATCCCTGTCTCATAGTCACAAAGTTCACATTCTCATATGACCCGGATTTGAAATCCACTATTCGTCTAAAATGGAGGTCACCTGATTTCGGCAGCCAATGACTTTTTCCAATTTTTTTCAATGCCCCCAGTGTCGTAGTTCCTGTCCCACCTCCCCTGTGCTGTTATTGGTGCAAAAAAGGCGCCAGGGAAGGTGGGAGGGGAATCGAATTTTGGCGCACTTTACCACGTGGTGTTCGATTCGATTCGAACATGGCGAACACCCTGATATCCGATCGAACATGTGTTCGATAGAACACTGTTCGCTCATCTCTACACCACACATACACATCACATACACATCACCTAGCTCCCTGCTGTGAGATAGAGTGGGGGTGTGGAATAAGTGCTGCTTTCTTATATAAAGCAGTCTAAATCCTACTGGGCTAAAGGACCTGGTCTCTCTGTTCACTAGGATAAAGCTTTATTATATAGAGCAGGCTGCTAGTGGGCAGAGGAGCCAGGTCCTTTAGGAAACTCCGTACAAGGTAAATCCAAGTCTACAGGACCTTTTGATGACATCACAGGCCCTTCAGTCATCCCATAGGATCACGCTATGTGGTGGGCGGAGCTACATGCTAATTTGGGGGCGGGGCTAATTGACGCGAGCAAACAGGAAGAAAGAAGATTTTTAGGCAGCTTAGAAGGCAGATCAAGCTTCATGAGGCTACCCCTTTAAAATTGTTTTTTTTGCTTTTAACACAAACTTTACCGCTCCTTTACACTTAACGCGCATTTCCTCATGTAACGCCATCTAGGGGACTAGACAGTAACTATTTCCTGTCCAAAAGTTGTCAAACTGTACCATAGAATACCAAGAATTTTGGCTACAAAAGCCAATTCCGCAATTGTACCCTGGATTGTGGTCCATCGTTCAACGATTTTTGATAGCATTCCCATCATCGTATTTGTATGAACGTGGATTTAGTGCTGTGGCAACGTTGCTAACTAAAAAGAGAAATCGGTTGCAGATTACCGAACGCGGTGACTTACGGCTGTTTTTAAGTAAATTCGAGCCTGATATTAACAAACTTGTTAAAAATCATCAAATTCATTCTTCACATTAGATTAGTTTTAAAATTAAAATTGAAATGCTTGTTTTAATAACATGAATAAAAGTTTTCCTAATATTACAAAATGGTGTTTTACATTACCCTCATCAGAAAGTCTTATTTTCACATGACACACATAATTTAATTATTAACATAATGACTGCGATTGTGATTCTTAAGATGTAGTAAAGTAAAAAAAATTGGGGGGGCGCTAGAAAATAATTCTCGAAGTGGGCGGTAGACAAAATAAGTTTGACAACCTCTGCTCTAAACCATGAGAGGCTTAGAAAAGTCCCTACTAGTCCCTGCTAATGTAAGCCTGATCATCAGCCTTGTACTCATTGCAGTGATTCTTTACTACCTACACATGAATTCAGCAGCCAGTATCAAGCGTGATAAGATTAGATACACAGCTCAAGAAGCAGTATCACACATGATAGAATTAGATACACAGCTCAGCATGCAGTATCACACATGATAAGGTTAGATACACAGCTCAGCAGACAGTATCACACATACATAATTCCCAAGCATCCTGGATTCTGCAGAACATTCACGGATTCGGTGTCCTGTCCTGCAGTCCTGGTCGGCGGGAGGTATATCCCGGTTTCAACTCATCTGCGTCCAGAGGATGCAGATGAGTTCAATCCATAGGCAAGTAAAGCAGAAGCTATCACAGCTCAGCACCTGTTAGGGCTAGTTCACACGGGGACAAGGAGGCAGATTTTGACAGCGGATTTTGCCTCAAAATCCGCCTCCATGGAATGGTGGTCTATGTAGAGGGCTTTTTTTTTTTTTTTTCTGCTAGTGTTTTTTTCCGCTAAAAGAAAATAGAAGCGACATGACCTTTCTTCAGGTGTTTTCTGCCTGAAGAAAGCAATAGAAGTGAATGGGAAGCGAAAAACAATGCATTTTTTGCGGCCCATTCACTTTACGGGAGGGTAAAACCGCCTGGTGTTTTTGGAAGCGGTTTTTACAAAGAAATGGTCAACAAAAACCGTGGCAAGGTCCAGGACCAAAATAAGCCACACATAATTTACATGTGAAATAGCTCTTAGGGGGAGCGTTGGAAGGTTGAGTATAAGTGTTTTTTTGTGCTAAACATTGAGGTGGAACATAATGATGGGGGCCCATGAAACTGGGGGCAGATGAAAGGGGGGGGGTTGGCATGAAACTGGGGTAGATGAAGGGGGGGAGAATGGCATGAAAACTGGGGGCAGAAATGGGGGGACATGAAACTGTGGGCAGAGATGGGGGGACATGAAACTGGGGCAGATGGAAGGGTGATATGAAACTGGGGGAGACATGGAGGGGGGACATAATTTACGGGTGACTGTAGGAGGATTATACTGTGTGGGGGCACATGAAAAATAAATGAGAATGGGTCAGAGTCAACATTAAAGTGGACGGAGCTAAATTTGCTGCGTGCGCCGTACATTTTGACCCTCTTTCTGTTCTTCAAAAGTTGGGAGGTATGCACATACCATAGGATTAGATTCATAGCTCAGCAGGCAGTATCACACACATACCACGAGATTAGATACAGCTCAGCAGACAGTATCACATATGATAGGATTAGATACACAGCTCAGCAGGCAGTATCACACATGATAAGATTAGATACACAGCTCAGCAGACAGTATCACACATGATAAGATTAGATACACAGCTCAGCAGACAGTATCATACATGTTGTGACCAGTTTACAGACCTCAGCACATGACATTAGTGAATATGTCCCTGGGCACAGACCAGACACTGACAAAATCGGGAAACCCAGAAGAGGTGAGAAGTGGGTGTCAATGTGTCAGTATCTCCCCTTGGCCTCCGCTCATTATACTCCCGGTTCCGAGGAGACTTCAGAGTATATTAACAATTTGTCAGTGGTGGACCCCCAAATGTTCAGCTTTAGAGTTTGTATGTTCTCCAAATGTTTGTGTGAGTTTCCTCCAGGTACTCCAGTTTCTTCCGTCACGCCAAATATATACTAATAGGTAAAATAGCTTCCTGTGTAACACCTGTCCCTGTGGATGTAGGGGATGAGCGCCTGTGCTCCAACCCCTGCGTTTGTCATCCATTGGTGAGAAAACACATTGCAAATAATTGTCGTTGTCATTTCCACCAACCTTAATTTTTTGTAAAATTTGTAAGAAATCAGCTTCTTATGAAGCAATTTGCTTATTTCTAGATATAAACAAGAATGCTCCGACTCACTGACAGCAAGCACAGTTATCGAAACACAAAGTTCTGTCTACTAGAAAGGTATGGAATGTTTTATAACCGTAAACCTGAACAATTCTTTTAAATACAAATTAGAATTTTTGAAATTTTGCAAAATTTAATATTAAATCATGTGTAGATTACATTAACATAAAAGGAATTGAGATATTTTTTCCTCATTTCTTTTTGTGCTTTTCCAAGCGTGGAATGTTGTGTGTCTTCTACGGCGAGCAGCGTGTCACATGACCAGAGACCGGCCACCATGAACAGTCTCCCATGAATCTGTCACGTTCATCTCAGGAATTTAATAAGCCTGTGAGATCACATATGGCAGACGCTCTCCAGCAGATGCAAAAAGTCAGATCCTGTAGCAGATAATTAAGCAATGAGCAGACGACATTACATTGAATATTATTCATTCTGATCGCTCCAGTCTGCTTTCCCTTTTATTATTAGTATTTGTTTAATAATATAATAAATCTCCAATTATTTCTCATCTATTTATCTATTTTCATCAAATTTGCAGATTTGTATAAAACATTTGTGCCTTGTCCTATTTTACAGCTGCTTTTCATTAAAGTGAACTGTATGATATCCCTAAAATAAGCAGTAAAAATTCACCTTATATGTGGACTGTTACGAGGACATTCCTATCTTTGAGGGACCACTATATAGATATAATGTATCTGTTAGCCATACTGGTATCCCTAAGCAACATTTGTTGCGACTCAGGAGCTGCACAAGGCACCATGTGTAGCCAATATGTCTAAAACAAAATCCAAAAGTTTAAGTTTCCAAATTTGGATCAAATCTGTTTAGTTATAAACCATAAGCAACATTTGTTCTTGACTCAAAAGGTGCACGAGCAACCATCTGTTCACGATTCAAGAGGTGCACCATGTATAGCCAACTTGCCTAAACAAAACTCAAAAGTTTTGGCTTCCAAGTTTGGGTCAAATTTGGATCAAATCTGTTTACTTTTAAACCATACTGGTATCCCTAAGCAACATTTGTTCGTGACTCAAAACGTGCATGAGGCACCATGTGTAGCCAACTTATTTAAAACAAAAATCAAAAGTCGTGGTTTCCAAATTTGGGTCAAATTTGGATCTCATCTGTTTGGTTATGAACCAATATTGATATCCTTATGCAACATTTGTTCATGATTCAAGGGGCGCAAAAGGCATGGTGTGTAGCCAACTTGCCTAAAACAAAACCCAAAAGTTTTGGTTTCCAAATTTGGGTAAAATTTGGATCCAATTTGGTTAGTTACAAACCAATTTGTCCATCACTTGTAATTACGTAGTAGTAAATCAGTTCCTACCTTTAATAGTGTTGTATTGAATCTACCCTTGGAACTTCCTATTCTCACTTGCTACTTGCAGCGTCTTATAGTCATATGGACATCTTGGATCATTTAATTGCAAAATTTACCACAGGTCCTGGTTTTGTTCTATTGAATATCCTAGAAATTAGACAGTTCTGCTTATATAACAATGTATCAGTTTGTTGCATTTCTACTTTTACATCAATGCATTCATTTGTTACTTTTGTTTCTGGATGGAATTCTCTTCTTGGGTTATCTACAGTAACTTATCAATAGTCACTCCATGTTACTGATGATGGTTCAATGATAGGAGCCATGATGTAAGTATTACTCCAGTATGGAGTCACATACCATCCAAATATTAACAGAGATCAGGAGGACCGACGGAATATTTTAAAAATTTTATGCCATTTGTTGCTGATTTTATGTACTTTTATGGGTGGTCAACCCCGATATAGCCCCCATATTGGTAGTACAATTATAGCATCGCTATACTTGAGCTCTTCCATAAATCTGAGCTGTATAGTATTGGAAGATGTTAAGTTTTAAGCACCTGCCAGTATTGACACAAGCGACAGCTATAATAAAGGCGATCAGAGCACGGAGCGGTGACGAGAGGCACAGTTACTTCCTAATGGCGGCAATAACAGGTGATTTATTTGTTGACTCCTCCATAGATCTCACCATCATTACATGTTCATTAAGACATAATCATCATTGATCGACATGCTCGCTCGTGACGAATGCAGAAGGAGATGTAGAGATGTCGGAATGGGGTTTTTAAAAATGAGAGGAGCAGACGGCTCTATAAGTGATGAGCAGCATTAACTGGAAATATTGCGCTTCGGGTAATGATATTTGGGATTGTTAACTATAGTTTTGTGTTTCTGGTGATTACTGTCAGACAAAAGACGAGGTCTGAACCTTTCACAACAAGAGTATTGTTAGAAAACCGACTGGTAAATGAAGAATTAGATTTCTGCTGGATTCGACAAAAAACGTACGACAACACAGGAACTGAATAGCAAACAGTAGCATGGCCTCCACGTGCAGTCCAGAGAGGATCCAACTCCGTGTAATACATATGTATGAGAAGTTAGAGTCTGTTTTTACCCAAATAATATAAGCCACGGACCATTGGTGACATTTCCATTTGTTTTATCAAACCATCAAACAATATCAAGATGTGTCTAAAATATAAAAGCACCAGAGAAATTCACAGCGACATTAATATTACAGTACACGGATCAGAAGAGAATAGTTCAGAGAGAAGTATTCTAGTAAATGGATACAGAGAATATAAAAGTGAACCCTGTATGGACATTAGACCAGTGATCCAGGACTAGAGAGGGTTAATTTTTCAAATATTAGCAATATTCCCCATCAAGACTTGTCCATCTCTTGGGTTGGGAGTTCTCTATGTCATGCCAAGGGATAAGCAATCCAGTAGGGTGAGCCGATCTTGAAATTTCAGGATCGATTTTAAAATCCGATTTCCTATAATTTTCCAGCCAATCTCAATCGCGATCGTGAAATTTGCTCGATCGCCAATCGGAATCCAATCTTTTCCGATCCCAATCGCTCAACCCTAGTCAATGCTTCTCTATAGGAAAAGTCACTTTTAGGCTTGAGCCGATCTTGAGATAACCTTCGATCTCGATCCCACTCGAAAAGATCGGATTCCATTTGGCGTTTGAGCAAATTTCAGGATCACAATCGGCTTTTAAAATCGGATTTTAAAATCCAAAATCTGAAATCTCAAGATCGGCTCAACCGTACGTAAGTCTCATCGGTCTAAGGCTGCGGTCACACTAGCGTTGTGTGACTGTTCGGGGGCTCTGTTCCAAATTCCGCTTAAAAAAAGCAGAGAGGAATGTCCTGTTATTCCTGCGAGTGATTTCTGGCTGAAACTGAGTGGTAACCTGGTGGACCCTATTATAGTCTGTGGGGTCCATAGGTTTCCATGGGTAACTGCTCTAGGCGGACCCAAAGAAAGGAAACCTAAATGCTAGAGTGAGCCTAGCATTACTGGGTTACCAGTGGCATAAGATAGATACATTGTTGCAGTATGTACTATTGAAATGCCATAGTCACCAGTGATATCTGGGGCCATACTAACATACTTCCCCCAGGTGGTTAAAAGTCCCAATACTGACGTCATGAGTTTCACTACATTGACTTCCAGTTCAGTATAGAATGTGAACAGAGTCTAATTGTGAATGCAACTCTTCAACTCATAAGAGTAAAGACCATACTAAGATTGTAGAAATGGGGGTGAAGATCTGCATGTATCTGGAGTACCAGATTTCTATTAAGAGCCGGACAAGATCAATAGATCAAACCTTCTAATAATGTGGAGATGTAACTTGTAAAACGAAGGTTTATGTAAAGTCATGGTTGGTCTCTATCTACGTATTTATTACACAATGCCTCGTAGGGTTTCACGAGAACAGTAAAAAATGTCTCGCACATTCTCAGTGACATTTCTAAAGTTCATGGGACCTTTTTCTCTTCCATAGAAAAATATTGCTTCACACTCTCCAGGTCTATGTGATTCCCCTCTGGATGCCACAGGGAGCAGCGAGCGCCGGGGGCTCATTAATATTTACGTCTCCCGGTGTATTACATTTTGCTGTTGCTATTTTGTTGCTGTTTGTTGTCGATGAAAAGGATGGTAACCCGAGAGGCGAATTGACATTCATTTGTAAGTGTACGGAGGGGAACTGCGCACAGCTATTTACCAGCACAAAGAGCATATAGGATGTACAGAATCAATGGACAAATCCTATAGTCTGGCTGCATGCTTACATATGGAATTATTGGGACATCAGCCGGATTACTGACAGGAAAGGAATCACTAAGGAGGAGGAAAAGTTATTCAAAGATACTAATGAATAAGAGATGTTTTTAGATGGAGAGACTGTATCTGGTGCAGATAATATCACATAAGGACTTATATTCACAGGAATATACCGTAAGTATAGGAGACTGAGTCATATAAATAGGGACAGAAGTAACATACAAAGCATATTAATGTTCAAGTATTAATACTGTAGATACTTCCTACATGAAGACTACTGCTCCCATGTACAAGAATATAACTACTATAATACTGCCCCCTATGTACAAGAATATAACTACTATAATACTGCTCCCATGTACAATAATATAACTACTATAATACTGCTCCCATGTACAAGAATATAACTACTATAATACTGCTCCTATGTACAACAATATAACTACTATAATACTGCTCCCATGTACAAGACTATAACTACTATAATACTGCTCCTATGTACAAGAATATAACTACTATAATACTGCTCCTATGTACAAGAATATAACTACTATAATACTACTCCTATGTACAAGAATATAACTACTATACTACTGCTCATATGTACAAGAATATAACTACTATAATACTGCTCCTATGTACAAGAATATAACTACTATAATACTACTCCCATGTACAAGAATATAACTACTATAATACTGCTCCCATGTACAAGAATATAACTACTATAATACTGCTCCTATGTACAAGAATATAACTACTATAATACTACTCCCATGTACAAGAATATAACTACGATAATACTGCTCCTATGTACAACAATATAACTACTATAATACTGCCCCCTATGTACAAGAATATAACTACTATAATACTGCTCCTATGTACAACAATATAACTACTATAATACTGCCCCCTATGTACAAGAATATAACTACTATAATACTGCTCCCATGTACAAGAATATAACTACTATAATACTGCTCCCATGTACAAGAATATAACTACTATAATACTGCTCCTATGTACAACAATATAACTACTATAATACTGCTCCCATGTACAAGAATATAACTACTATAATACTGCTCCTATGTACAAGAATATAACTACTATAATACTACTCCCATGTACAAGAATATAACTACTATAATACTGCTCCCATGTACAAGAATATAACTACTATAATACTGCTCCCATGTACAAGAATATAACTACGATAATACTGTTCCTATATACAAGAATATAATTACTATAATACTGCTCCTATGTACAACAATATAACTACTATAATACTGCTCCTATGTACAAGAATATAACTACTATAATACTGTTCCTATGTACAAGAATATAACTACTATAATACTGCTCCTATGTACAAGAATATAACTACTATAATACTGCTCCCATGTACAAGAATATAACTACTATAATACTGTTCCTATATACAAGAATATAATTACTATAATACTGCTCCTATGTACAACAATATAACTACTATAATACTGCTCCTATGTACAAGAATATAACTACTATAATACTGTTCCTATGTACAAGAATATAACTACTATAATACTGCTCCTATGTACAAGAATATAACTACTATAATACTGCTCCCATGTACAAGAATATAACTACTATAATACTGTTCCTATATACAAGAATATAATTACTATAATACTGCTCCTATGTACAAGAATATAACTACTATAATACTGCTCCTATGTACAAGAATATAACTACTATAATACTGTTCCTATGTACAAGAATATAACTACTATAATACTGCTCCCATGTACAAGAATATAACTACTATAATACTGTTCCTATATACAAGAATATAATTACTATAATACTGCTCCTATGTACAAGAATATAACTACTATAATACTGCTCCCATGTACAAGAATATAACTACTATAAGGGTGCGTTCACACGGAGTAACGTGCCGCGTGATGTGGTACGTATACGGTATGTGAGACTTTGTGCGCCGTATACGCTCCCATTGATTTCAATGGGAGCCAGGATCGTATACGCTGCATTATTGTAGTGTATTTAGTGTATACACCCAATGTAGTGTATTTAATAATATGCATCAAATGTTCCACCGATAATCTGTATGTTGGAGAGACCGGACAGCAACTTAGAATGTGGATGAACTCACATCGCCATACAATTAAAGAACGAAGAATGGACCTCCCCGTATCAAAACATTTCTGCAATGAGGATCATAATATGACTGATCACATGAAAGTTTTAGTTTTGGGAGGGAATTTCAGATCAAAGAGAGAACGACGCATTCATGAGTGTAAATTCATGACCCTGCTTCAAACACTGGAAAGGGGGTTAAATTTGTCACATGGTTTTATGTCACTTTACAGAAACCTGTGAACTGATAAGGACCTGTAAGTGTTTACATTGTCTCTACCAATTACTAACAACCCCCTCCCCCCCTTCCTCCTGGAATTCTAACACCCTATGTGCCCTCTCTGTATATAAATATGCATCCTTCAGAAATGTTTTAAATTTACTTGATAAAAGACCCGAGAGGTTCCGAAACGTAGTAATCTGTCATCATTATGAGTTAGCCATTAAAAAGTTATCAACTACTGAAGACTATCAAGTTGTTTTTTTTTTTTTTTTTTTAATATTTCCAACCCACTGGCTAACACGGTACAAGAACAAACATTTTCCTTATACTACTACAGATAGGCATATAATTAATAAACAATGTATAAAATATGGCTTCTCCATGGACTAGGTAATGGCAAATTAATTTTCCAAGATGTTGGGCTATTTTTAAACTGGTGACTTATTCTCAGATCATCAGTATATGATTTGTGGCGGTCCGATTGGTTTCAACTGGCTAAGGAAATCTGATCCTTACTGGTCCTCAGTTGTGTCATATGACCAATACTCTTACTGTCTAGCTGATATCGTGTCTTGTGTATGGACAGGAAATCTCTAGTTTGTTTCTTCGTTCTTCATGGAGTTTCTGTGTCCACACTTAAGACACTGTCCTTTCCACATGATCTAAATTCAGCTCTTTAACCTAATGTTGGGTGCGGGCACACAGAACTGACATTCTTATATGTAGCATGCATGTATCAGAAAAATAGATCTCTAACTGATACGAAGATTTTAGGGGTTAAACCGTCATGTGGTGTCAGAGATAGAGGTGACGTCTCTATAGAGTCAATCTACTATAGGATGGAATCTGCAGCCGTAATTGTTGTATCCCATAAATGATGGTCTAATGAGAATATGCAGAGTAAGCGCTGACTCTCCTGACACACGCTGCGCCATAATTTACCAAAATGTATTTTTAATATACGGAAGTCCAGCCTTTATTCATTGTCTGTTGACAAATTTGTTGCCATCTGCAAACTTGTCGACCGCATAAAGAAGCGTCCGGGCTCGTGATTCTTCGCACTTGGAAGCTGTTACAAAGTATTCAGCATCCTTATTTTTAGATAATGCCGTCTATAAATCTGAAATTGTTGACTCAGCAACGGACACAATGAGTCAATTTTGCTGAATCCGCTATTTTGTACTGATTCCGACTTTGCATGACAAGGACCTGGCAGATGTCCACCTGGCTGACGCTAGGATGCAAACTGAAAGAGATCCGGCTAATCCCAAATAATTTAAGTGAAATCTCCCCTTACACTAATTGCACACAGATTAATGCAAGTCAGCCCAATCTCTGACAGCAATTATCATGTCAATAGGAGAAGATTGACGTCTTGTGTGTTTGCTTTATGAACTTCAGAGTTCTCAAAAACTCTGAAAATATTAACATCATTTATGGATAAGGAATGAGACTTCAAGGTTGGACGAGGGCAAGTAAACAACAAATGTATGTAGGTTATCAAAATCCCTATACAGACTGCAATTCACAATGCAACCACTGGGTGACCAAACACGAACAGAGATCACTTTGTAAGATAAAATAGCAAAAACACGTTGTCTTGAAAAGCTAGTTACATTGTGACACACATGTCTGCCTGGACGTCTTGATGGCTATAAGGAACACATGTTTTGAAACATTGTCTACAGTGTACAAGGCTCGATCACACTACCATTTGGTGACCGTTCGATGACTGATTTGGGGCAAAAACCTGCAGAATCCTAACTCACCCCATTATAGTCTATAGGGTCTGCCTTTTGCGGGACGGTTTCCGTTTTGGGGACTCCAAAGTGCTATTATTTTAATCTTTGGCATTTTCAGAAGCTATTCAAAGTAAAATAAGCAGAAACCCAGGTGAGGTGCCCAAAAAATAGAAAAACACTAAGTCCTGGGGCGCCACGGGACGGACACGCCACAATTGGGAGTACAATCGCAGTATTTTACAGTATGGGCAAATTGGATGGAATTCTAGCGAATCCCATGCCCACTTTGTGGTAAAAAAAGCAGTGCAGACATGCTGTGATTTCCAAAACCGCCGCGGTTTTGGAAATGGCGGCATGTCAATTATACCTACAGAAATGCCGGTGGTCTCGCCATAGGTATAGTTATAACAGAAAGTCCCTGGAAGAAAACTCAGTGAACTTTCTATTTAATGTGCTGTGTGAGGAACTACGATGCGTTGCTGCCATGTCGTCCTGTGGGTTCGTAGCCTAAGTGCTAGTTCACACGTGAAAACCTTGTCGCTGATTTTGGTCTGGAAAAACAATGCTTCCTAATTAAGAAGCAGTTTTTGGACCTTGAGGCGTTTTTTGGAGCATTTTCTGGAGAGGTTTTTGGTAAAAACCACTTCAGAAAACGCCATGGGGTTTTGAATGGACCTTAAAAAAACACGTCATGGTTTTGGCAAAAACTGCAGCAAAAAACGCGACCAAAAACCTCAAAACGTTTTTTTCCACCTCCCATTGACTCCCATTCATTTCTTCAGACGGAAAGGTCATGTCGCTTCTTTTTTCCACTAGCGGCAAAAAAACGCTAGTGGAAAATCGAACGCTAGCGTTTCACATAGGACTCCATTGTATGGAGGCGTATTTTGAAGTGAAAACCGCGGTCAAAATGCGCTCCATTGGCCCTGTGTGAACTAGCCCTAATGGTCATCTTTTCTCACTTCTCCTGGACGTCTTCTTTGCTGGCCTTTAGTCTTCACCTGCAGTTTCTTCCAGCATCTTATCCAGTATCATGTGCCTTGGGGGTCACCACTGAGTCATGTGGGGTGCTCCAAACTCATGATGCAAGAATCTTGAGCCGATGAAGTTCAGACACCTGGAAAATAGAAGAACGGAACCCTAGAAAAGGTGAATTAAAGTAAGTATGAGTATTCTTTATTTTGTCCACACTTCCACCTGAAGTTCCCCATTACTTGTTGGGTGATACCATGAGCATGGTCCACTATTGGAAGTCAATATTTACATCAATTGACATTGTCATCATTTGTTTTCTGTTTTCAATACCTATAGAAACTTCCGAGCTCTTTTCTGATTTGTTCTAGAATTAACAACACAATTCAATATAGCATTTAGAAGCGGAAGGTGAATGTTCAACTTTCCAGAAACAGTTAAATGATATATTTTTTATGAAATGTATATGTGAGTCTTAACTAAGACAAACCTCCCCGGTTAATGAGCGCTCTGCATTCAGCGTCGGGTCATTTACATTCTGAGGAGCTGCCTCCAAATTGTTCCAAACACAAATATTTAAATTAGTGATGGTAGAGTGAATTTTACACTGATTTTTATTCTGCAGCCATTTTCGGAGGGAATTTTCTATGGCACAGACTTACTTTATCTGACAATATCCGCTCAGAGTTGTTTTAAATAGAGCGTTTTTGGTCACGGTGATATGATTTTAGTTTGGTTCAATAAAATGGAGAACGGATTAAAGTCTCTCGACCATTTTACAAATACAAAAAATTTGCATTTATCAGAAACTGATAAAATTGAGCTATAAAAAAAAAAAAAAGTTCCTCCTGGTGTCGTACGGGCGTAATAACAAACACAGGAGCGTTCGGGGAAAGAGATCTAAAAATATCCAGGGCTTCTAGAATAGCATCTCTAACAGACTATTATTCTCTTAAAGGGACACAAACCTGCAGTCGATCTTCGCTATAGTTGTTGCAGAGTCGAATCCAAACTATTCCTTCTTGCTATTGACTACTGACTAAGTGTAATTCCAAGCAAACCCAAAACTCAATTGCATATAGGACTTATGTATATTAAAACCAATGTTATGAAGACGTCCCCCTGTCTCTATCATGGCTGCCTTTTAAAGGGGCGGGTTGTCTTTGGTTTGTGGCCGGAAAATAATTGAATATATAAGCACCAAGATGCAAAATTTCACTTATTATGCTCGATTAGGGTTGATCTGATCTTGAGATTTCAGGATCGATTTTAAAATCCGATCATTTTCCAGCCGATTCTGATTCCAATCGTGAAATTTGTTCGATCGTCGATCAGGATCCGATCTTTCCCGGTCTCGATCGCTCAATTACAATTGTATATTATATATACAGTACGGTTGAGCAGATCTTGAGATTTTAAAATCCAATTTTCGATCATTTTCTAGCCGATCCCGATCATGAAATTTGCTTGATTGCCGATCTGGATCTGATCTTTCCCGATCCCGATCGCTCAACCCTTTACTCAATTCAAGTATTGTATTGTTCATGGCGGAAATTTTCACACCCATTGATACTTGCTGGAACTTTCCCGGATGATTTTCCGCAGCATTTATTCTGTAGTATATACTGGTTGCACCAACTTTATATCTTCATGCAATCCCTGTGAATAAGGTATACGTGCATAGAACAGGCGCCACTTTCCCCCCGCCATTAAGTACACTACCAACAGAGCATAATTTTTGCAAAATTTTCCCCAATACATCCCAAATGATTGTTTTCTACTAAATTGCGCAGCATATTGATGCTCAGTGTGCAGCCTGGAGCCATTCTCCTTGCTGTTCATCACCGTCCACCGCTACCCACTGAGAATCATCTGCAATAGAGAATCTTATCTTACAATCAATACTCATACTTTAAAACCATCCATTATATTTAATACATGCACGGCCATGTGCGACTGTCTGATGGGAAGAACGATTGAGGAATATCTGTCTTTTGTAGAATGCAATGTAAACACAGAGCCCTGGATTTAGCAGCAGCAATAAGACTCCGAGCCGTCTGCAGACACAAGAAGTCAAGCAGAGGATGATCACAAGAGACGTTATATCAATGGAGAAGTTACGGAGCGATCTGATGCTAAGTGGACATCTGTGCTGCCCTATATGGAGGAAGTATAGGAGCAACATCACTCATCCAGCTATTTGCACCATCCCTATAGATAAAGCTGTCATATCGTATTGAGACATACTGTTCACCTGTCAGGTAGAGGGATATGGTGAGCACATTATACCTGGACCCCGCTATAGTATAGCTGTAGGATCTATATTGTCTTTGAAGCTTTTTTTTTTTTTTTTTTAATAAATGAATAGTTCAGGTGAATATAAGAAAGTTTGCAATATACACTCACCGGCCACTTTATTAGGTACACCATGCTAGTAACGGGTTGGACCCCCTTTTGCCTTCAGAACTGCCTCAATTCTTCGTGGCATAGATACAACAAGGTGCTGGAAGAATTCCTCAGAGATTTTGGTCCATATTGACATGATGGCATCACACAGTTGCCGCAGATTTGTCGGCTGCACATCCATGATGCGAATCTCCCGTTCCACCACATCCCAAAGATGCTCTATTGGATTGAGATCTGGTGACTGTGGAGGCCATTGGAGTACAGTGAACTCATTGTCATGTTCAAGAAACCAGTCTGAGATGATTCCAGCTTTATGACATGGCGCATTATCCTGTTGAAAGTAGCCATCAGATGTTGGGTACATTGTGGTCATAAAGGGATGGACATGGTCAGCAACAATACTCAGGTAGGCTTTGGTGTTGCAACGATGCTCAATTGGTACCAAGGGGCCCAAAGAGTGCCAAGAAAATATTCCCCACACCATGACACCACCACCACCAGCCTGAACCGTTGATACAAGGCAGGATGGATCCATGCTTTCATGTTGTTGACGCCAAATTCTGACCCTACCATCCGAATGTCGCAGCAGAAATCGAGACTCATCAGACCAGGCAACGTTTTTCCAATCTTCAATTGTCCAATTTCGATGAGCTTGTGCAAATTGTAGCCTCAGTTTCCTGTTCTTAGCTGAAAGGAGTGGCACCCGGTGTGGTCTTCTGCTGCTGTAGCCCATCTGCCTCAAAGTTCGACGTACTGTGCGTTCAGAGATGCTCTTCTGGCTACCTTGGTTGTAACGGGTGGCTATTTGAGTCACTGTTGCCTTTCTATCAGCTCGAACCAGTCTGGCCATTCTCCTCTGACCTCTGGCATCAACAACGCATTTCCGCCCACAGAACTGCCGCTCACTGGATGTTTTTTCTTTTTCGGACCATTCTCTGTAAACCCTAGAGATGGTTGTGCGTGAAAATCCCAGTAGATCAGCAGTTTCTGAAATACTCAGACCAGCCCTTCTGGCACCAACAACCATGCCACGTTCAAAGGCACTCAAATCACCTTTCTTCCCCATACTGATTCTCGGTTTGAACTGCAGGAGATTGTCTTGACCATGTCTACATGCCTAAATGCACTGAGTTGCCGCCATGTGATTGGCTGATTAGAAATTAAGTGTTAACGAGCAGTTGGACAGGTGTACCTAATAAAGTGGCCGGTGAGTGTATTTCATCGGAAAAATCTTTGATCATCTCTCTTGTTCTTAAACTGCTCAATTCACTGCTCAGCTCATAGAAGTCTATGGAGAGGGGAAGAGGAGCCAGTGAGAATCAAGCACATATACATGCTGCCTGGGATTACAATAGGATTTCTAGCAGTTTTCCATCGGATTGTAGCAGTACTGAGAAGTATAGATGTGAATAAAGCTCTGGTTACTACTGTAAGATATCACTGGAATCTGCTCAAGGATTTCTATGTCGCTTTGCTTCTCACTTAGATTTCCTTGAACTTAAGCGTCTGTCTTAAGTCTTTGCTGCTGTAAAATCTTCTTTCTTCCTGCTTTGTTGCGTCATAGGTGGGCGGGGTTACATATGCAAATCCAGCAGCAAGATGACGTGCTTCTATGCCACTGGCCCTGCATGCCCGCTCCCGATGCAGCTAGGCATCGGATGTACAGCGAATAGTGAGACCAGTAAGTTCCCCAGCCTTCACAATGCCAATACAGACCCGGCATCCGCCTTTCTATTACAGCGGATGCCGGGTCTGTATTGGCATTGTGAAGGCTGGGGAGGGTTAGACATCGGCACAGGTGCCTGCGACATCGCTATGCTCCTGCCCTACATGAAGCCAGCAGTGGCAGGAGCGATGCTGCTATTCCGCTCCTCCGCCCCCCCCCCCCCCCCCCCGGAATAGCAGCATTGCTCCTGCTGCTGCTGGCTTCATGCAGGGCAGGAGCATAGCGATGTCGCAGGTCCGGGCACCTGTGCTGGCGTCTAACCCTCCCCGGCATCCGCCTCTCTATTACAGCAGATGCCAGGTCTGTATTGGCGGCCCCTTCCCCCAAAAGTGTAAATTACCCCCCTACACATGAATAGCTACAGACACAGACTCGCTCCCGTGCACTTAGCCCCTCCTCCCTCCCCCCTCAGAGCAGCAGATACATCACTTGATTTATGACCAGATAAGTCAAGGGATGTGTAAAAAAAAATGAATAAAGTAAGATAGTGGACAAACAAAGCAGTTTTGCTGAAGCAATGTATTTAGGAAAAGTCTTACATCCACATTAACAAGCAGTATAGATAGGATCCTTGTGATGGGACAACCCCTTTAAGTGAAGACTAGCAGTGAATTAAGCAGTTTAGCAGGCAGGAGGAGAAGGATAAGAGGCAATAGAAGGATTTTCCTCTGATGAAATGTATTCTAAAGTTTCTTATATTTATATGAACTATTCATAGACTTTCATTTAGAAAAAAAAGCACAGTTGCTCCTTAAAGGGGCTTAATCATTGGGGGATATGCATTTTAAGCTAAGGACACGTCGGAATAAACTTTAGAAAGACTATTCTACTCCTACCTTTGGTTCAGTCCTCAACGGTACCGTGTTTGCAATACATTGCTTTTTCTATCTATTCAATTGGGGCTCAGAGAGCACAGGGGGCGTTTCCTCTCTGCTCCAAGCACAGCTTCATCATCACTTGAATGCCACCTCCTGGACTGTTGCATCATGCCCCCTGCGATGTTCTGGTCCTCCTAGCTTGTATAGGAATAAAGATGGCCGTCGAGCATGCGCAGAGCCAGTGGCCATCTTTATTCTATTAAAACACAAGAGTAACTCGCTCATGTACAGGGCAGGCTTGAGGTTTCGATCCTGCTCGATATAGCATAGCTGTTTAAGCAGCGAAGAGGAGAACCAGGACATCACAGGGGACATGATGCAACGGCCCAGGAGTCAGCATTCAAGTCATTATGAATCTGTTTGGAACATTTGAATGCTTCCTCCTGGGCCATTACATCATACCCCTTGCAATATCCTGGTCCTCCTCTTTGCTGCTTAAGCAGCTATGCTATCTTGAGAGAGATTGAAATCCCGCGCATGCACTGTACATGAGCGCAATACACTCGTGTAGGAATAGAATAGAGATGGCGACCAGCTCTGAACATGCTCGGTGGCCATCTTTATTCTATTCCTATACAAGCTAGGAGAACATTGCGGAGGACCAGGAGGTGGCATTCAAGTGATGATGAAGCTGTGCTTGAAACAGAAAGGGAATGCCCCCATGCTCTCCAAGTTTCATTTGCAAAAATGGAAAAAGCGATTTATTTAAAAAACGGTGGCGTTGAGGACTGAACCAAAGGTAGGAGTAGAATAGCCTTTCTAGCCTTAGTTTAAAATGCATATCCCAATAATAGAGCCCCTTTAAGGGTGGGTCACTGGATATGGATACTGATGACCCCCCAGTGGAACCAGCACTTGAATTAATAACTAACAAGCATACCCAATAATAATGTAGGGGGATTTCTTTCTCTTAAAATGATGATAGTGGTCCAAGTTCTGGAGGCCTCCTTAAAGGATCCTTTTAAAAAGTGTCGGCACTCATGATCGTTTAGCCATAATGATGGCCTTCTCCATATTTCATCCAGATGGATTAGAAAACTTTCACTTTTCAAAACTTTTTGTTCATTGATTAAATTGTTACCTGAAAAGTTGCCTGACCGGCTAATGGCCGCCCGCGAGCATATCCTGTATAAATTAATTGTAGGAGAACACTTCGGAGCACAGACCGCGGTAAGATTTATTATTTATCAACGTAGCAGTAAATAATTTCATTTGACAACAGCCGGTAACAAATGGCTATTGACTCACGCAATCCCACGACATAAACGTATAGCCGGGTAATATGGATGATAAAAGTCACACGTGGAGCGATACAATGTGATCCCCGCGTCTGAGCGGCTTCATTACTGTCATTGATTCATTAATCACAACCAATAATGTGCACAGAAGGGAGTTCAGGAGTGAAGCAGAAAGCAGGACGGAGATCTGTGCACTCAGCAAATCCACAACATAGCATCACTTATATTATTATACATGCAGAAGAGATCAGGTAAGTGGATTACACCAGAGAACAATAACGGGGAATACAAACAAAAGGAAGTCAACAAAACAAGATACGAAAATACAACCCTTACTGAAGTGCTATAGGAGCAGTATCATGGCAGATATATTATTGTCAATACTGGAAGAATTATAACTGTTAAATTCCTGTACTTATGAAGCAGTATTATAATAGTTATATTCTTGTACATATGGGCAGTATTATAGTAGTTATATTCTTGTACATAGGGGCAGTATTATAGTAGTTATATTCTTGTACATAGGGGCAGTATTATAGTAGTTATATTCTTGTACATAGGAGCAGTATTACAGTAGTTATATTCTTGTACATAGGAGCAGTATTATAGTAGTTATATTCTTGTACATAGGAGCAGTATTATAGTAGTTATATTCTTGTACATAGGAGCAGTATTATAGTAGTTATATTCTTGTACATAGGAGCAGTATTATAGTAGTTATATTCTTGTACATAGGAACAATATTATAGTAGTTAAATTCTTGTACATAGGAGGTAGTATTATAGTAGTTATATTCTTGTACATAGGAGCAGTATTATAGTAGTTATATTCTTGTACATAGGAGCAGTATTATAGTAGTTATATTCTTGTACATAGGAGTAGTATTATAGTAGTTATATTCTTGTACACAGGAGCAGTATTATAGTAGTTAAATTCTTGTACATAGGAGGTAGTATTATAGTAGTTATATTCTTGTACATAGGAATAGTATTATAGTAGTTATATTCTTGTACATAGGAGCAGTATTATAGTAGTTATATTCTTGTACATAGGGGCAGTATTATAGTAGTTATATTCTGGTACATAGGAGCAGTATTATAGTAGTTATATTCTTGTACATAGGAGATAGTATTATAGTAGTTATATTCTTGTACATAGTAGGTAGTATTATAGTAGTTATATTCTTGTACATAGGAGCAGTATTATAGTAGTTATATTCTTGTACACAGGAGCAGTATTATAGTAGTTATATTCTTGTACATAGTAGGTAGTATTATAGTAGTTATATTCTTGTACATAGGAGCAGTATTATAGTAGTTATATTCTTGTACACAGGAGCAGTATTATAGTAGTTAAATTCTTGTACATAGGAGGTAGTATTATAGTAGTTATATTCTTGTACATAGGAATAGTATTATAGTAGTTATATTCTTGTACATAGGAGCAGTATTATAGTAGTTATATTCTTGTACATAGGGGCAGTATTATAGTAGTTATATTCTTGTACATAGGAGCAGTATTATAGTAGTTATATTCTTGTACATAGTAGGTAGTATTATAGTAGTTATATTCTTGTACATAGTAGGTAGTATTATAGTAGTTATATTCTTGTACATAGGGGCAGTATTATAGTAGTTATATTCTTGTACATAGGAGCAGTATTATAGTAGTTATATTCTTGTACATAGGAGTTGTATTATAGTAGTTATATTCTTGTACATAGGAGCAGTATTATAGTAGTTATATTCTTGTACATAGGAGGTAGTATTATAGTAGTTATATTCTTGTACATAGGAGCAGTATTATAGTAGTTATATTCTTGTACACAGGAGCAGTATTATAGTAGTTAAATTCTTGTACATAGGAGGTAGTATTATAGTAGTTATATTCTTGTATGAAGGCAGATAGGTGGAGCGGCACAACCGGTATTTTAAATAAAACGTGACTTTTATTGCATTCTTCTTAAAATTCCAAAGACAGAGACGTGGACATCAGTGACAATAGTAGGAAAACATAAAGTGTTTTAAAATTGCATTACAGCTGACATGTTTCGACACAACCGTGTCTTAGTCGTAGCTTAGTCGTTGCTTTATAACCAATGGTTCAGACTAAAGCCTGATGTATTAAATTAATAGCAGTTTGAATTAAAAAAAATGACATTTTTGTTAAACAGTCAGAGGAGTTTTCAAAGGCATAGAAACCACATTTGTCAGCTTTGAATGATTATGTACAGGTGTGTAGTGGGAGGAGACTAGTCCCACTAGGCTTTATATACAACAGAAGTTTAGTTTACTGGTAGCTACGACCAAGACACGGTTGTGTCGAAACATGTCAGCTGTAATGCAATTTTAAAACACTTTATGTTTTCCTACTATCGTCACTGATGTCCACGTCTCTGTCTTTGGAATTTTAAGAAGAATGCAATAAAAGTCACGTTTTATTTAAAATACCGGTTGTGCCGCTCCACCTATCTGCCTTCATACATCGTCATGACAGAGCTTCTACAGTCCAGAGCTCGGACCGTGCACCCGGACTTTTGAACAGCCTGATAGCAATTTGTGGTAAGCATATGCTTATTTCTTTTGTTACTACATATAGTTATATTCTTGTACATAGGAATAGTATTATAGTAGTTATATTCTTGTGCATAGGAGGTAGTATTATAGTAGTTATATTCTTGTACATAGGAGCAGTATTATAGTAGTTATATTCTTGTACATAGGAGTAGTATTATAGTAGTTATATTCTTGTACATAGGAGCAGTATTATAGTAGTTATATTCTTGTACATAGGAGCAGTATTATAGTAGTTATATTCTTGTACATAGGAGGTAGTATTATAGTAGTTATATTCTTGTACATAGGAATAGTATTATAGTAGTTATATTCTTGTACATAGGAGCAGTATTATAGTAGTTATATTCTTGTACATAGGAGAAGTATTATAGTAGTTATAGTTCCTTCTTGGTGTGGGATTTTGTTTGTGAATGAATATGTATATAGTATAACAAATATTAAACAAACAGAATGCAACAAGTAGCAAAGATTACACTACAATATAACAGATACATACAGAAGCTCCTTGATTTTTGCCTCTTGTGTTTGTATCTAAGTCTACAGAGTGTTGCAATTCTTGCTGAGCGCAGACGTTCTCTGTCCACACATAAAGCTGCGTGCTCCTGGCCTTGGATGACTTCGCTGACTTGTATGACAGATTTGTACAAAATGTAAGTTTGGAAGGTTAAACAATCGCAGCTCTAATGGGAAATGCACACTGAGAGGAGATGCCTGGACCTCACTCAACTCCACGAGCTTCTGGCTCTTCACATAAAGCAGATTTTGTGCATCCTGGTCAAAGTATTGAGCACAATGGGACAAACAAAGTGAACTTTCCACTTATGAGTCCAACCTGAGACCGATCAGGTTACTGCAGAACCGTCTCCAATTCTGCCGTCCAAAATTCATATATTTTTTTTATTTTTTTCAATTTTTCTATATGTGGATTAATTCCTTGTACAATGAGTTGTACTTATTGTTGCCACCGTTGATGGGGCATATATAATGTCTTTTGTTAACTCTTTATTACCATTTTTGGGAAAATGCACGGGACAAAAAACCCAAAATCAAACAATTTTGTCATAAGTTTGTGCGTTTGGCTGTTATAGTGTTCATGGCTACTTCGTTGTCCTGGACTATCGTTTTTTTTTTTTGTTTTTTTTTTGGGGGGCGGTAACTTACTGTTCCATAGGGAACTTGAATCTGGGTCTGCTTGAGCCCCTGTACTATATAGAGCGTACCTGTGGCCACAGGGATTGCCAATATAAAGCTAAATATTGGACAGGAAGACCACAGCTGATATATTTACTAGATGAGCGAGTAGTATTCGATCGAGTAGGTATTCGATAAAATACTACAGTATTCGAAATGCTCGTACTCGTTCGAACACTACTCGCTATTCGCAGTAAAGATTCAATTCAGAACCAGCATTGGTTGGCTGAATGCTATAGAGTGTACAGCATTCGGTCAATCAATGCTGGTTCTGCCGGAGGCTCGTCTGTGATGAGGCAGAGTCTAAGATCAGACCACAATGGAGACTGCTGTGGTCCGATCTTAGACTCCGCCTCGTCACAGACAAACCTCCGGCAGAACTAACGTTGATTAGCCAAATGCTGTACACTGTATAGCATTCGGCCAATCAATGCTGGTTCTGCAGGACGAGTAAGTTCACATTAGCACTTACCTCCCATCCGGAAGGAGTCCGCAGGATGACCCCCCCCCCCCGAACGTAATATCAGCGCAACTGCAAGTGCTGTGCAGTTAAAGTGCACGGACCCGTTATAGTGTATGGGGTCCGTGCGCTTTAACTACACAGCGCTCCTCCTAAACACTCTCCTCTTGCTACTCATGGACTTGGTGACTCTCCTTTAGTCGAATATTGGTTTCCCCTGAAACAAGCATTTTTTCCCATAGACTGTAATGGGATTTGATATTTGATCGAGTAGTCGAATATTGAGGCTCTACTCAAAACGAATATCGAATCTCGAATATTTCACTCCTCGCTCATCTCTAATATTTACACCTACAGACAGAAAGAATCCTTTGTTCATTTCAGTCACCACCTAAGACCAATGGTGGAATTGCTTCCAGGAAGCCAAATGCTCTGGGTAAAGTGAATTGTGTCTGATCCAATGGCAATGGATATGACAATGGATGACAAAGCTGTTGGGGTTACCCAAATATATTGTTGGGTGAACATAAAGAAAAACTGACCAATGTGGATAGGACAACACTGATCACTACTAGGGATAGGACAAAGGATGATTCCGGAAGTATCTTCCTGGAGTAGGTCAAGTGGGAAGGTCAATAATATTTTGCACAAAAACTGAAATTTATTGACCAAAAACATCAACCTCAGAGATGGGCTACAGGTAGGGCGAGAATTTAAAGAACACTCTAGTCAAATCAATTGCACTGTCTACCAATGAGTATTTGGACACCCATACAAATGAAAATATCTGTGCTTATGATGTACGTCACACCTTCTGCCGTTAAATAGGAAACAGCATTGGCATTAGTCGCATGCAAGATGCTACGAAGTGCAGAGTTGTCTGATTTTGAGAAAGGGGTAATTGTGGGGTACCACAGAAATGGTCGATCCTTAAGGGACATAGAAAGCGGACTGAATTACCCATCGATCTCTTACAAGTGACCAAAATAAGTATAGCAAGATAGGAATGTGATCTGGAAATGTAGCCCCCATAACAGCACCAGGGTGGTGGTCACTGAGTTCCTTAGTCATCTCCGTCTATGGAGTGTGCATGTCTCATTTGATGCCCTAATATCATTAAAGTGATCAAACTTACTAGCCAGAAAGGGGAAGTTGATCTTGAAATGTTTTACACTTGTAAATTTTTCCTTTCACTTATTCTCAAGCAGGTTACTGGCCAATTCTCGAAACGGTCACATTGGAGTGCACAAGGGGTTAACGGGCATCAAAATAATTTGTAATAGAAATACTGTCCTTCTTGCCATGAATCTTCCACATTGTCATGAGAGCAGATGGCGAGGCCGATGACTTAATGAAATATGACATGAAGTGATGTAGCATGTCAGAAACGCTTAACATGACTACGAGACGGGATGAAGAAATGAAGAAACTTCATATCAAAGACCAAATTTGACTGCAGCAAATGGACAGCAATTATAATGTATCTGATTAGTAATAATAAGACGCCATTACTAGCGTGCCAAACCTCTGCACAGCGGGACTCGCCTCTACCAGGTCTCCATACATCGTCGTCAGGGCCGCCTCCATAGATGTCACTTGTGTAACACGTCCTCATGTCATGCACTAGGCACACGCTCACTCATGGTGGATTCTAGGTTACTTTTCACTCCAATATACTAGAGCATCTCAATAAATTAGAATATCATCCAAAAGTTCTGGACTGTTGCTCAATGGTCAAAGGTGTTTACAGATTAAAGTAAATTTTGCATTTCATTTGGAAGGTCCCAGAGTCTGGAGGATGAGCGGAGAGGCCGCTGTACACAAGCCAAGCTGCTGGAGATCTAGTCTGAAGTTTCCACAATGGGTGATGGTTTGGGGGCCATGTCATCTGCTGGTTTAGGTCCAATGTGTTTTACCAAGACCAAAGTCAGTGCAGCAGGAAATTCTAGAGCACGTCAGGCTTCCCTCTGCCCACAAGATTTTTGGAGATGGAATTTTCATTTTCCAACAGGACTTGGCCCTTGTCCACACTCCCAAAAGTACCAAGACCTGGTGTAATAACCAAAGTATCACTGTGCCTGTTTGGCCAGTAAACTCAACTGACCTTAACCTCATAGAGAATCTATAGGATATTGTCAATTGGAAGATGAGAGACCCCAGACCCAACAATGCAGATGAGCTGAAGGCTGCTATCATACAACCTAGGCTTCCATAACACGAGCTCTGCAGTGCCACAGGCTGATCCCTCCAGGCCACATTGCTGCATTGAGCCGCCATTCATGCAAAAGGAGCCCCTAACAATTATTGAGGGCATTTACTGGACAGACTTTCCATTTGTCCAAAATTTCTGTGTTGAATCATTTTTTTTTTGCAGTTGGTCTTATATAATATTCTAATTTTTTGAGATAATGACTTTTGAGCTTTCCTTGCCTGTCAGTCATAATCATCAACATACATGCTAAGGTTCTGCTCCTTTAGGGTACACAGGAGAAGTTCATACTCATCACATTGTGGCTCTGTTTGTTGATGTGTGTAAATATAATTCAGGGAGTGCAGAACTCCACAAGAAAAGGGAAATTATGAACTACAAGAAACTAATCCCCCAATGAGAAGGAAAGGAGCAAAGGTATCCCACTGTCCAGGATTTTTCTTCCCAAGTACCCACTGCTCAGTATACCACATCCAATAACCCACCTGCCAGGATCCCAACTTCCTAGATCCCACTGCCCAGTATACCAAATCCAGCATTCCATCTCCTAAGATCCCACTGCCCAGTATTCCATCTCCCAGTATCCCACCTGCCAAGATCACACTTTCTAAAATTCATTTCCAGTATTACACTTCAGAGGATCCCACCTCCCAAGATCCCACCACCTAGTATTCCACTTCCTAGGATCACATTCCCAGTATTCTATCTCCATTATCCCACTTACAAATATCCTATCTCCAGTATCCCACCACTCAGGATCCCACCTCCCAGTATCCCACCACCCAGGATCCCACCTCCCAGTATCCCACCACCCAGGATCCCACCTCCCAGTATCCCACCACCCAGGATCCCACCTCCCAGTATCCCACCTCCCAGGATCCCACCCCCTAGTATGCAATCTCTAGTTAACCACGTCTGAGCATCTCATCCTGCCCAGTGCCCCATCTTCAGTATCCCACCTCCTAGGATCCCACCCACCTCCTAGGATCCCACCTCCCAGTATCCCATATCCAGTTTTCCACTTCTGAGGATCTCATCCACCCCAAGTGCCTTATCTTTAGTATCCCACCACCTTGGATCCCACCTCCAAGTAAACTGTCTCAAAAAGATTCCACCTCCAGTATGCCATCTCCAGTATTCCATTCCCATCATCTTACGTCGCAGTTTCCCACCTCTGATCTGTACAATCTATTTACTTATGATTTGCATATCTAATTAGTAAGTGTGTCATCATAATTTTATAAACTATAGAATTGGTCTGTGATAGGAGGCATTGCTACATTGACATCATCGTGCTGAGAATTTGCGTTGGTTACAATCTTTCCATTGCTGTGACTATCACTCTCATCAGATCTCACCGTCATCTCTTTTATATTCCCTTTCTTAGATTCTGACAATTCCTCCTGTAAATTCTGATGAATCCGTCTTGGCTGCAGTTTATACGTCATTTTATAAACCGTCATGGATGAAGCGACGCATTTCCCGATTTATTGACAAATCTGCTCTGTCATTTGCATGTAATCCAGAAGTGAGGTATGTGACGACGACAATGGCGGCCGTGATTTACTGATTAATCTGCTTCCGGAAGAGTCAAAAGTTTCACACAAAATGGAGGAGGTGTCGGCAGCACGCTCTGTATGATTCATTAGCGAGAGCGGCATTTTACCATCTGCTTTGTGAAATTATCGCTGTAAATCATGTCGACTGTGATGAACATAGGAAGACGAAGAACAAACACGACACTTGCCGCAGCTTCGCGGGAAAACAAAGCTATTTGTTAAAACATTTTCAACATTAGCATTTTAGTCAATCTCGCTGAGCTTTCAGAGTAAACGCCATCACTTCCCGTACTCTGCTGAAGAGCCTTGGGGTGGAATTACAGGGGGCAGTAGTGATACGGCACGAAAATTCGCCCCTCCAGTGCTGTACAATCTCTGCTATATCTATAGTTGGATCATGTCCTCGGTCTGAGTGTAGAAGTAAATGGAGCACTGGTCACGTGCTTGGACTGCTTGGCCACCCCCTGTCCTCCTGATCACTGGGGGGAGGGGGGCAGCATTTGGACACTTATCCCCTGTCCTGGGGATAGAGATTAGGTATCCATAATGGCACCACCCCTTTAACCCCTCAAGGATGCTTGGTAATTTGTACGGTAATGTTTGGCGAGTTTTTTCATATTTTCCTTCCCCGCCTTCCAAAATTCATAACTTTTTTACATTTCTGTCGACATAGATATGTTGGAGCTAGGGTTGAGCGATCGGGAAAGATAGGACGCCGATCGGCGATCGAGCAAATTTCACAATCGCAATCGGGATCGGCTGGAAAATGATCAGAAATCGGATTTTGAAATTTCAAGATCGGCTCAACCCTAAAAGTGACTTTTCCCATAGAGAAACAATGACTAGGGTTGAGCGATCGGCATCGGCTGCAAAATGATCGGAAATTGGATTTTAAAATTGATCCTGAAATCTCAATATCGGCTCAACCCTAGTTGGAGCTTATTTTTTGCATGTCGAGTTGTACTTTCATTTGGTATAATTTTGGGGTACATGTAATGTTTTGATTAGATTTATTTGTGTTTTTTTTTGGGGGGGTCCATGTGAAAAACCCACAATTTTATCAATAGATTTTTGTTTTTATGTCATTACTCATTATCAATGACCTGGCAGATTGGTCCGACCTTTCATTACAATTACGGTGATACCAGATTTACACTCACCGGCCACTTTATTAGGTACACCTGTCCAACTGCTCGTTAACACTTAATTTCTAATCAGCCAATCACATGGCGGCAACTCAGTGCATTTAGGCATGTAGACATGGTCAAGACAATCTCCTGCAGTTCAAACCGAGCATCAGTATGGGGAAGAAAGGTGATTTTGCCTTTGAACGTGGCATGGTTGTTGGTGCCAGAAGGGCTGGTCTGAGTATTTCAGAAACTGCTGATCTACTGGGATTTTCACGCACAACCATCTCTAGGGTTTACAGAGAATGGTCCGAAAAAGAAAAAACATCCAGTGAGCGGCAGTTCTGTGGGTGGAAATGCGTTGTTGATGCCAGAGGTCAGAGGAGAATGGCCAGACTGGTTCGAGCTGATAGAAAGGCAACAGTGACTCAAATAGCCACCCGTTACAACCAAGGTAGCCAGAAGAGCATCTCTGAACGCACAGTACGTCGAACTTTGAGGCAGATGGGCTACAGCAGCAGAAGACCACACCGGGTGCCACTCCTTTCAGCTAAGAACAGGAAACTGAGGCTACAATTTGCACAAGCTCATCGAAATTGGACAATTGAAGATTGGAAAAACGTTGCCTGGTCTGATGAGTCTCGATTTCTGCTGCGACATTCAGATGGTAGGGTCAGAATTTGGCGTCAACAACATGAAAGCATGGATCCATCCTGCCTTGTATCAACGGTTCAGGCTGGTGGTGGTGGTGTCATGGTGTGGGGAATATTTTCTTGGCACTCTTTGGGCCCCTTGGTACCAATTGAGCATCGTTGCAACGCCAAAGCCTACCTGAGTATTGTTGCTGACCATGTCCATCCCTTTATGACCACAATGTACCCAACATCTGATGGCTACTTTCAGCAGGATAATGCGCCATGTCATAAAGCTGGAATCATCTCAGACTGGTTTCTTGAACATGACAATGAGTTCACTGTACTCCAATGGCCTCCACAGTCACCAGATCTCAATCCAATAGAGCATCTTTGGGATGTGGTGGAACGGGAGATTCGCATCATGGATGTGCAGCCGACAAATCTGCGGCAACTGTGTGATGCCATCATGTCAATATGGACCAAAATCTCTGAGGAATGCTTCCAGCACCTTGTTGAATCTATGCCACGAAGAATTGAGGCAGTTCTGAAGGCAAAAGGGGGTCCAACCCGTTACTAGCATGGTGTACCTAATAAAGTGGCCGGTGAGTGTATATCGGTTTTATAAAATTTTACCACTTTTACAAAAAAAAGGTCACTTTTTGAAAATGAGTGATTTTCCTGCAGTCACCGTATTCTGACACCTATCACTTTTTTTACTGTACTGTTGACAGAGATATGTCAGGGCTCATTATTTGCAGGTCAAGTTGAACTTTTTTTTCGGTACCAATGTTTGGTATGTATGACTTTTTGTTGATTTTTTTATTGCTATTTTTTGACAAAGTAACCAAAATACTATAATTTGCGGCATTTTTTTTCCCGTTCGCCGTACAGGATAAATAACGCTATTTTTGGACGTTGGGCAAATGGGATACTGAACACGTTGTTTTTTTTTTTTTTTTTTTTTTTTGTTTATAAGGTGGATTTTTTTCCCCCTTATTGTCTTTATCATATGGGATTTTGTTTTACATGTTTCTTATCTTTTTTTTATACTTTTGATATTTTTTTAGTCTCCCCCCCTTGGTTGTTCGCACGTGCGATCATCAAATAACTTGTATCATAAACTGCAATATCGCTGAACATGAAGTCTATGGGGAAATCGCTAAATAACTATGACTGACCTGGGAGCTTTCGGAAAAAGCAAGTAAGTGGGCGAGGGAGGGGGCAGCACAGGAGGGGAACTTTTTAGACAAATCAGGGGTACTACAAAGGCATTACTGTGATGACCCAGAGGTTACACCACCTGTTCTAAGCCTCAGCAGGCATCATATCAAAGTGCCAACACTGTATCATTATGAAGGGAATAAAAGGGAATTTATCACCAAGTTTAATCTATTTTTTTTTTTAATTTTGCAAATTTCACTCTGGCAACTAAGCCTAATAATAGACTGCTACTTGTCATTTCTGTAGAGGTTATCTTTGCAGCAGTCACCTCATTTACATCACAGACAGTATTTCAATAGAAGATAACACATCTATAAATAAAACCACAGACCCATCATTACATCCACTACTGATAATAGATGATGTCACAGTATATAGTATAAAACGAGCCAAAAAATGTGAACTGATGAATGACAGATTGGCACAAAGGAACAAAGTCCCTGGCCAGCAAAGTCTATTTTTGCAGTTGACAAACTCAGCTCTGCTACATCTGAGACAACCACAGCAAGCATGGCTTGTCCCAGCCAGAAAAAGAGGCAAAATTTACAAAAAATTCTGCCTATAAATCTTGTTGGGTTGTGACTGTCCTGGGATGGGGCTTAAACATTCTGCCAAAACACACCTTAGGGTGAATTCACACTGAGTAAACGCTAGCTTATTCTGAACGTAAAACACGTTCAGAATAAGCGGCGTCTAAAGCAGCTCCATTCATTTCTATGGGAGCGGGGATACGAGTGCTCCCCATAGAAATGAATGGGCTGCTTCTTTCACTCCGTGCAGTCCCATTGAAGTGAATGGGGAGTGCCGGCGTGTACGCTCCGGCATGAGCAGAGCTTGCCGTATACGCCGGCACTCCCCATTCACTTCAATGGGACTGCACGGAGTGAAAGAAGCAGCCCATTCATTTCTATGGGGAGCGCTCGTATCCCCGCTCCCATAGAAATGAATGGAGCTGCTTTAGACGCCGCTTATTCTGAACGTGTTTTACGTTCAGAATAAGCTAGCGTTTACTCAGTGTGAATGCACCCTTAGTGTACTGAAGCGCAGAGTAATGTGAGGATTGCTGAGGCTTCTTATAGCAGAATATATACTTCACATTATATACTAAGAAGAATGGTGCCAATAAGGAGATGGTGATAAATGGTTTGTCTACAACTACATACAGTACACCTATAGCCAGCAGATATGGGGCTCTTGTAGTGATGTGTTAACCATTTCCCCATAACTCCTCTTTTTAACTTGCACATAAGAAGAGGGGGAAGAAGTTTGTAGTCAGTAACCATAAAGACAGATAGCTCTGCATTCTACTGTATGTGCGCAGCTATGTGTTCTGCTGTCTATGTGCCCTGTATAAGTTCTGCTATCTATGTGCTCCACCATGCGCTCTGCTATACAGTCTGCTGTTTGTGTTCTGTGCTGTGCTATATGCAATGCTGTCTATGTGCCTCACTATACACTCTGCTGTCTATGTGCCCCATTATGTGCTTCTCTGTCTGTGTGCACTGCTATTTACTCTGCTGTCTATGTGCTCCACTATGTGCTTTGCTGTCTATGTGCCCCACTATACATTCTGTTATCTATGTGCTTTGGTATGTGCTCAGATGTGTAGGTACCCTTCTATATGCCCTGCTATCTATGTGCTCTTCTATACACCCTGCTATTTCTGTCCTTCGCTATGTGCTGTGCAGTCTATGTGCTACTCTATACACTCTATCTATATGCTCCACTATACTCCCTGCTATCTCTGTCCTTCGCTATGTGCTGTGCAGTCTATATGCTCCACTATACACTCTGCTATCTATATGCTCCACTATACACCCTGCTATCTATATGCTCCACTATACACTCTGCTATCTATATGCTCCACTATACTCCCTGCTATCTCCGTCCTCCGCTATGTGCTGTGCAGTCTATATGCTCCTCTATACACTCTATCTATATGCTCCACTATACTCCCTGCTATCTCCGTCCTCCGGTATGTGCTGTGCAGTCTATATGCTCCACTATACTCCCTGCTATCTATATGCTCCACTATACTCCCTGCTATCTATATGCTCCACTATACTCCCTGCTATCTATATGCTCCACTATACTCCCTGCTATCTCTGTCCTTTGCTATGTGCTGTGCAGTCTATATGCTCCACTATACACTCTGCTATCTATATGCTCCACTATACTCCCTGCTATCTCTGTCCTTTGCTATGTGCTGCGCAGTCTATATGCTCCACTATACACTCTGCTATCTATATGCTCCACTATACTCCCTGCTATCTCTGTCCTTTGCTATGTGCTGTGCAGTCTATATGCTCCACTATACACTCTGCTATCTATATGCTCCACTATACTCCCTGCTATCTATATGTTCTACTATACTCCCTGCTATCTCTGTCCTCCACTATGTGCTGTGCAGTCTATATGCTCCTCTATACACTCTATCTATATGCTCCACTATACTCCCTGCTATCTCCGTCCTCCGCTATGTGCTGTGCAGTCTATATGCTCCACTATACACTCTGCTATCTATATGCTCCACTATACTCCCTGCTATTTATATGTCTATATGTTCCACTATACTCCCTGCTATCTCCGTCCTCCGCTATGTGCTGTGCAGTCTATATGCTCCACTATACTCCCCGCTATCTCTGTCCTTCACTGTGTGCTGTGCAGTCTATATGCTCCACTATACTCCCTGCTATCTCCGTACTCCGCTATGTGCTGTGCAGTCTATATGCTCCACTATACACTCTGCTATCTATATGCTCCACTATACTCCCCGCTATCTCTGTCCTTCACTGTGTGCTGTGCAGTCTATATGCTCCACTATACTCCCTGCTATCTCCGTACTCCGCTATGTGCTGTGCAGTCTATATGCTTCTCTATAAACTCTATCTATATGCTCCACTATACACTCTGTTATCTATATGCTCCACTATACACTCTGCTATCTATATGCTCCACTATACTCCCTGCTATCTCCGTCCTTCGCTTATGTGCTGTGCAGTCTGTCTGCCTTGTTAATTACTCTGCCTTCTGTTTTTATTTCCGCAGATCCCTGTGACAGTCTACCAGATGAATAACCAAGTCTCAAGTCTCCAACCAGCAGTAGATAAGAGAGGATTGTGGCGGTGCCGCCATGCTCTGAACGACCCTCGTAAAAATGAACTGAGGAAAGATTTTGACTCGGAGTCGCTGTGCAGATGGCTCCATTTGGTAAACAGGAGCGCTCTGATAAAGAATGATTGCTAATATTATTCCTACAGGCATTCTGCAACTGCCTTTCAAATTGCAGAAATTTGGACCAAAGAATGACAAAATTGCCGGAGCAGAAGGCCAGCATACCGCACATAACTGCGGAGCTGCTCGTTGTCAGGGATCATTCTGTGCACGGTGATAATTCTATCTCATTTCTGAATAATATGCGGAAAAAATGAAAATATTCACAGAAATAGACGATGGCTTCTCAATCTGGGCATTGTGCAGCCGTGTGGCATCACAAAATGCTCAGAGCAGGTTGAGAGGAAAAAATCAGGCAGAGGAAACAAAATCAGTAAACCCAGGCGGATCCGGACTGTGCTGACCCACACATTGGTGGCATATAATAATAATAAGGATGACTGGGGGTCTTTCTCAGTACTATAGACAAGAAGAAAGAAGTCCTGACTGCTGTTGACTACTTTCTGTAGTTCTGAGTCATTCTGGGCATCGGATTTTGCAGTCCTTGCTCCGCCATGCTTACGAACATAGACTTCCTGCTGTTCATATTGCATCTGTATCCATCCTCATTGCAGGCACACCTTCCCTTTCTGCTACTTAAAGGGTCAACGTGTGCACATATGCAATCCTGCACTGGTCTATTCCTGTCTGACTTAGTGTTTAGTCATCTTGACTAGTCACACCCTGCACAAGCAATAACTTTCTAGCGTGCCAAGATTGATGATATTTGATCTGTCCTGACCATGTTCTTGACCTTTGCCTTGTTCCTAACCATGTTCTTTTCTGTTGATCTTGTTCTGGCTGCTACTCATGTTGACCACTTACTTGAACTGAAACCTCTTCCCTAACCATTTGCTGGTATATTACCACAGAACTGTAGTCTGATACTTTTCAGTGATGTTTCTTTGCCAAATGGTCAAATTACTGCCAACACCAGGATTTGACAGAGGAAGCAACTTGGCAGATGTCCCACAGTAAAGTCCTAATCCCTTTATAGGGTGAATACAGGAGAGCCTGCTAAGCCCTTAGAGGTTGCACAAAGTCATACTGGTTTGATAGCAAAGTGGGTCCACAATCTACTGATACTGATAGATATCAGTAGCCCTGTTTGGTGGGTGGCAAGGTGCCCACACAAGCACAAGGTCCCCCCTCTTCACTTCCATGGGTGATGGAGCATCTTGCACCCTTATTTTTCCATGTCTTCCAGTCAGCAGGGTCCCAGAAACAAAACCTTATCTGCCTATACCTGCAGCTGGAGCACAGTCCAAACACCAAAGTGCAGCATGCAACACAAAAGGGTGTCACTAAAAGTATATGCACATTAACCCTTTACACAAGCCAGAGCTTAGATTGAGAGGAGGGGCCATAACAAGGGGGTGGAGCTTGACAATCTAAGGTATTTTACATATTCCACTTGCTCTCTTTATATTCAGGAGCAAATGCATGCTGACCTGAGACAACCTCGACCTTGTACAAGATACAAGTGGCATACACACGTTTTCTTTAACAGAGAAGATATATAAAAGGAACAATTCATCTTGAAGATTTTATAGAAAAGCAAACTCCAGAAAGGTTTCTCCTTTCTATAAATGTCATTGTAAAAAGCCTCTTATTGACCGAGGAAAATGCCTTTGTGTTTGAGAGTGACCATCAAGGAACAGCCAAGGTTTAATGAATAAACATCCTGGAGGGCTTCGCAAGAGGCGCCATAATGTGACGGACGGCCAGCAAAGACCATTCACCAAGTTATCAGTCCACCTGCCTGTGCGAGAAATAATACACATGGCCAAAGGGACAACGAGCCACAACTGCTAGCCACAAGTCACACTATGATATATGGCAAACTGGAGGGAAGGGGAGAAAAACAAGGTCTATATATTTAGTAACTACATATATTAACTTATTTCTTAATTGATTATTAAATACTTCTATTTATTTATCTTTGTTATTTTTTCACAATTTACAATTTCCATTTTAATAACAGGGATCCAAAAGCCAAATATTAGTCTAAAGTGTTTACACCAGGCTATGTATGCTGCAGGGTCAAAATGGGATGATGTTGATGCCCCAAACTTCATCCCTGATTACCAATCACCAACTTCAGTGTTGGCTCTTGGGCTGGAAGACATGGTGGACAACTAGAAAGAAGACTGGAATGACGGAGGAGGCCACGGTGGATGCAAGAAAAATTATTATTATTATTATTATTATTATTATTATTATTTTCAGGAACTTAAAGAAATCATAAAGAATAAAATTCAAATCTGGTGGATTTGGCCAAACACAACATTTTTTGAAAATTTGTTATGAACCCATCTCTGTTTAACATGTAAATATATGTCTGTATAAAACCCAGTTACTCCACCATGACAATAGTGAGTGCAGCTCTGGAGTATAATACAGGATGTAACTCAGGATCAGTACAGGATAAGTAATGTAATGTATGTACACAGTGACTGTACCAGCAGAATAGTGAGCGCAGCTCTGGAGTATAATACAGGATGTAACTCAGGATCAGTACAGGATAAGTAATGTAATGTATGTACACAGTGACTGTACCAGCAGAATAGTGAGCGCAGCTCTGGAGTATAATACAGGATGTAACTCAGGATCAGTACAGGATAAGTAATGTAATGTATGTACACAGTGACTGTATCAGCAGAATAGTGAGCGAAACTCTGGAGTATAATACAGGATGTAACTCAGGATCAGTACAGGATAAGTAATGTAATGTATGTACACAGTGACTGCACCAGCAGAATAGTGATCGCAGCTCTGGAGTATAATACAGGATAAGTAATGTAATGTATGTACACAGTGACTGTACCAGCAGAATAGTGAGCGCAGCTCT
Organism: Leptodactylus fuscus; assembly: GCF_031893055.1. Taxonomy (NCBI): domain Eukaryota; kingdom Metazoa; phylum Chordata; class Amphibia; order Anura; family Leptodactylidae; genus Leptodactylus; species Leptodactylus fuscus. The sequence continues at coordinate 56,924,787 of NC_134275.1, read as the reverse complement.
GGAGTATAATACAGGATAAGTAATGTAATGTATGTACACAGTGACTGTACCAGCAGAATAGTGAGCACAGCTCTGGAGTATAATAGAGGATGTAACTCAGGATCAGTACAGGATAAGTAATGTAATGTATATACACAGTGACTGTACCAGCAGAACAGTGAGTGCAGCTCTGGAGTATAATGCAGGATGTAACTCAGGATCAGCACAGGATAAGTAATGTAATGTATGTACACAGTGACTGCACCTGCAGAATAGTGAGCGCAGCTCTGGAGTATAATACAGGATGTAACTCAGGATCAGTACAGGATAAGTAAGGTATGTACACAGTGACTGCACCAGCAGAATAGTGAGTGCAGCTGTGGAGTATAATACATAAGGTAACTCAGGATCAGTACAGGATAAGTAATGTAATGTATGTACACAGTGACTGTACCAGCAGAATAGTGAGTGCAGCTCTGGAGTATAATACAGGATATAACTCAGGATCAGTACTGGATAAGTAATGTAATGTATGTACACAGTGACTATACCAGCAGAATAGTGAGCGCAGCTCTGGAGTATAATACAGGATGTAACTCAGGATCAGTACAGAATAAGTAATGTAATGTATGTACACAGTGACTGTACCAGCAGAATAGTGAGCACAGCTCTGGAGTATAATACAGGATGTAACTCAGGATCAGTACAGAATAAGTAATGTAATGTATGTACACAGTGACTGCACCAGCAGAATAGTGAGCGCAGCTCTGGAGTATAATACAGGATATAACTCAGGATCAGTACAGGATAAGTAATGTAATGTATGTACACAGTGACTGTACCAGCAGAATAGTGAGCGCAGCTCTGGAGTATAATACAGGATATAACTCAGGATCAGTACAGGATAAGTAATGTAATGTATGTACACAGTGACTGTACCAGCAGAATAGTGAGTGCAGCTCTGGAGTATAATACAGGATATAACTCAGGATCAGTACAGGATAAGTAATGTAATGTATGTACATAGTGACTGTACCAGCAGAATAGTGAGCGCAGCTCTGGAGTATAATACAGGATGTAACTCAGGATCAGTACAAGATAAGTAATGTAATGTATGTACACAGTGACTGTATCAGCAGAATAGTGAGTGCAGCTCTGGAGTATAATACAGGATATAACTCAGGATCAGTACAGGATAAGTAATGTAATGTATGTACATAGTGACTGTACCAGCAGAATCGTAAGTGCAGCTGTGGAGTATAATACAGGATGTAACTCAAGATCAAGTGCTTTTATATGTAACAGGATCCATAGAACATCACTTTTACTATATGTGCACACAAAATTGTGGAATCATTCAACATAGGAAACAAACGAATAGACTAAACATCAGAATCCTGGACCAGAACAATACATTTGCATATGGAGTGAATTAGATGACTATTACTGCTTAATAGTGAAATTTCTGTCAATACAGAATCTGGTTGCTGATTGTTTCATTATAATCAGAGGGAATTTTATGTTAGTTGTTAACAAGTTAACACCTGACAAATTCTCACTTTGCCGAAAACAAGGCAGTTTGTTTCAATTAGCACGAGCCTTTGTTCCCTTGGAACTCACTTTCTGCTGAGGTACAGAAACACATACCTGAGTCCATTTTTTGCATTAATTGCTTTTTGACTGCAGCATCTGTTGGCAGTAAATATCCCTGATTCATATTTATGCTGGGGCTCATAATGTGCTTGGAATTTCACCTTCCTAAATTACCTTCCTTTCCTTTCTGCATAATTTTAATGGAAACACATTTCAGTGAAATTAATGGGAGGGTCTTATGGGGATTTACAAATGGACACATATAACCTGACCAATCTTTGGGGTGCAATTATTTTCTGCCGGTCTCTTTTAACTGGTGTTTGTTAAATTCTGGCGTGTGTTATTTTTAAATGTAGGTGAAGAAAGTAAAATTACATCAGTGGCTAATTGTTCACAAGGAAATAGCACAAAATATGCAAGTAATACGTACAGAAGTATCAGAGTTATTATTTGGCAAAAACCTAAACCTCTACTTCTCAAGCACAAAACAGAACTACTGTGTACAACGTTGTCATCCAAAACATACAAATATAGTTGAAATTATAATGCTGCATACTATAATACTGTTACATATGTGAAACAATAACTAAAGTATGCATGCCTATGTGTACAAGAAAGGAACCACAATACTGCCACTATATACAAGAATATATCTACTATAATACTACACCTATGTACAAGTGTATAAATAGTATATTATTGCTCCTATATACAAGAATATAACTGCTATATCACTGCCTCCTGTGTACAAGAATATAACTATAGTACTGCCCCTATGTACAAGAATATAACTACTATAATACTGCTTCTATGTACAAGAATATAACTAGTATAGTACTGCCTCTATGTACAATAATATAACTACTATAATACTACTCCTATGTACAATAATATAACTACTATAATACTACTCCTATGTACAAGAATATAACTACTATAATACTGTTCCTATGTACAAGATTATAACTACTATAATACTGCTCCTATGTACAAGAATATAACTACTATAATACTGCTCCTATGTACAAGAATATAACTACTATAATACTGTTCCTATGTACAAGATTATAACTACTATAATACTGCTCCTATGTACAAGAATATAACTACTATAATACTGCTCCTATGTACAAGAATATAACTACTATAATACTACTCATATGTACAAGAATATAACTACTATAATACTACTCATATGTACAAGAATATAACTGTTATAATACTACTCATATGTACAAGAATATAACTACTATAATACTGCTCCTATATACAAGAATATAACTACTATAATACTACCTCCTATGTACAAGAATATAACTACTATAATACTGCTCCTATGTACAAGAATATAACTAGTATAATACTGCTCCTATGTACAAGAATATAACTACTGTAATACTACTCCTATGTACAAGAATATAACTACTATAATACTACTCCTATGTACAATAATATAACTACTATAATACTGCTCCTATGTACAAGAATATAACTAGTATAATACTGCTCCTATGTACAAGAATATAACTACTATAATACTGCTCCTATGTATGACAATAATTTACTTGGTTTTGCAGAAAATGAAAGGACTTGACTAAGGACAAGACTTCTCCACTAGTATTGGATGTAGTGTTGGCTCAGGTCTCTTTCCTACTATCTACACCAGCACCCACGTGGGTTATAAGAGGACAGGCCCCCTCCATATACGCGTAGTCCTACTTACACAGGTTCCTAGTCTCTCCTTTTCTGTTTACAGCAGACAACGCATCAGTAATCACTTCCATTTTCTTCCTACATGTTTTTTTGCAAGCAGCACATTATGTTAATGTATGTATACAAACGGTATAATCGACAAGATTGCCTTATTCATTCAGCAAAATGTTACACCTAAGCAGAAAATGTTACCTGCATCAAAACTGTGACAAGTCAGAGTCATAATGAGGGGCTGGTAATTGCTGTACATAAGTCCTGGTTGTGGTAATGAAAGACGCTGCTGTGAAATGTACTCGACTAAGTAAATGTGTAAGGTATGGGTGCAGTACACCTCTGTCAGGCCGTAATCGTGGATTTTTCTATATGGGACTTGGGTCTCTCCTCTCCTGAATTTCTGACCTACTGTTGCCAATTCCTTTGTAGTTATAAAAAATAGTCAATGTCTCTATCCGGCCTCTGCTTCATCTCATTTCTACTTCTGCTGAGTCTCTACCTAGGAATCCTCTCTTACTTTTACTCTTGGTGGGACAAATCTAGATATATGTGTTACAAGATGACCAATATTTCAAAAAAGTACTTTGTGATATTCTGTCATGAGATGTCTATCCTCTATGTGTCTATGTGCTTTATGTTACTATGTCATGAGATGTCTATCCTCTATGCGTCTATTTGTATCCACCTAGTGGTTGTAACATGATTTACAGCCTGTCAAGCTTTTTGCAAGAAAATATTTGGACATTGTTTTCCAGGGTATTACTTTCATTGCGCAGGGTTTACTAAGATATTTAATTTAAAATGAAAAAATGTACTGCAGCCTGTGTGTGGTGTGTGTGTGTGTGTGTGTGTGTGTGTGTGTGGGGGGTAATAAGTTATTTAGATGAGTGGTCCCCAAACTTTTTTCCACCAGGGACCAGTTTCAGCAAGACAATTTTTCTATGGCCCAGTGGGGGCAGGAAGCGGTGTGGATGGGGGCGGAGAAGGGGGTGTGCTTGGGGGCGGTGTTAAACATGGGGGTGTAGATTAAAATCATGTACATATGAAAACACAAGAGAAAGTGCAAACTATATAATTTTTATTATATTTAATGTGACTCAAGTCACCATAAGGCAGAATCAGTGGGAGCTCTGAGCTTGTTTCCCTGCAACGAGATGGTTCCATCTAGGAGTGATGGGAGACAGTGACACACGAAGTGTGTTCCTTATGTTCAGTCTACTCCTTAACTCGTTTTGGTTGCTGTCATTGCAGAAAGCCCTGCATAGCCGTTGTGGAGCCGGCTGGCGGGTCCTGGCTCAACCCCAGGCACAGCAGCTGCTGTCTCCTCGCCGCCGGTACGCAGACTGGTGCAACATGCCCCACGGCCCGGTACTGGTCCGCGGACTGCCGGTTGGGGACCCCTGATTTAGATCATACCCTTATTTACTTGCCACACCTCTTGTTTGCAGACACTGACCCTATTTACAGGTCATATACTCTGGACAAAATAGTGCAGCTTGCTATGGTATCTTGTCTCAGAGAAATAAGCAAGGCTAGGTTCACACTTGTGTCAAAGTCTCTCTAGGAGACTGCGCTGAAAATTGGCAAAGTGAAAAGTCGTGCAAGGAGTCCTGTTTCAGTATAAAAACAGTGGAAAACCGACGGACAGCTTGTGGACCCCATTATAGTCTATAGCAATCGTTCTCATGGCACAACACACTAGGGGAACATCCCCAGGGTTAGGAGCCGCGAGAAGAGTCCCTCCCATGTTAGTTTGTGGGGTTTGTCACCTACGAACTACAATTATACTCTGAGGATCTCTTCAGACCCTTAAAGGATAATTAGTGGAAACCACGGGTAAGTAATCAAACATAAAAACAGTGTTACTTACCTTCCCTGTGCTCCGGGGCTTCTCCCTGTGCTAACTACAGAGATGATCACAGACCATCTGACGTAATCTCTATAGGCCGGACGAACATGGGGAGTGGCGCCCAGGCCCAGGACAGGTAAGTAACACTGTTTTAATGTTTGATTATCTACCCGCGGTCTCTGCCGGTTATAAGTCATGAAATTCATTAGCTCATTCCTTAATATGCAAACTAATGGACAGTAGGAAGCTGTTTCTATGGGATAGTGGGGCCTTTTGCAACTTTTTATGGTTTATGCATTTGGACCGGTTTATATTTCCATAACTCAGAATACAGATTTGGAGAAAAAAAATTAACTCTGTCCATTTCTCCATCAATTATTGCTATTACTGTTTGCATGGAGAAGGGAATCCCTGTGTGATCATATAGCCCATAGACCCACCTCATGGAAGCTGCAGACATTCCCTCTATAGAGCATGTGTTAGAGAAGGGGTAGGGAACCTTGGCTCTCCAGCTGTTGCACAACTACAACTCCCAGCATGCACACTTGCTCTGCCGTTCTTGGAACTCCCATGGAAGTGAATGGAGCATGTTGGGAGTTGTAGTTTCACATTAGCTGGAGAGCCAAAGGTCCCTACCCCTGTGTTAGAGGGTAAATCTGAGATATAAAGGTCTATATTCAGAACTTACAGTATATAACGAGATACCAACAAGTAGCCCAGCACATTTTCACAGCTGTGATCTGTATAGGTGCCATCAATTTAGAGCTGAACATTCTCCCACCATAGAATCATTTTGAGCTGGAGCCTGCTTATTCACCCAAGTTGGTTTTATGTACAAGATGGTGCATTTAGCTTCAATATACGCTATAAAATGGGATAATGTTAATTTTATACCTGTTTCATTAGCTGGAATCTTTTCCTCTAACTCTAATGGTCATTATCTATGTTGTAACATATGTTCCAATGACCATAATTCTTTTGGCTATAAACTTATATTGCTAAGGTCACACTAAACATTAAGCACTATCCTTATGAGACCTCGCGTTACATCAGTTTTATTACATGGACTTTTTCCTGCTCTCGTTTAAGTGCTGGAACTTCTGCCAGTTGACAAAATTTTATCCTGGAAGTAATGTATTTATAAAATATTTCCTCCGGGATATTATTGCTTAGGAAAATATGAACATTGTGTCCTTCATGAAGCCGTTCTTATTGTAAAGCCAAGTTACAGTATGTGGTAGCGGAAGGAGGAGGGCGCTCATCGGCCATTAAGGTATTTCGGAATTGGGTAAAGACTTTGCAACATTCATAAACCTGCTATCGCTGGAAATATCTACATGTTAAAAACACAGAAATTTGGCACAAGGGAATACAGAAGCCCAGGAAATGAGCCAAGATATTAGGTATTTGCCTTCTGCAAGTTGCATAAAATATTTAACTTTGAAAGCAGAACATCTGCCGGGGCCTGAAGTAGATGTCCAGCTGTGGCCCTAACAGGTCTGTCGTTGGCTGCCTATAAATAATACATACCTCCTATTCATGACCCTTAGCATTGTCTGCTTGACTACTCTTATGTCTGCTCTATTAGGATATATCTATGATATGTGACTATTGCATACCTGCACTTTGTATTGAAATCTCTGGTAGTTAAAATATATACTCTGATTGAGGGAATTGCTAGTTGTGCAATTCCCTAATGTTGCTTCTGAAACCAGGACAAAGGGAAGACAGAGACAGCGAGTCCTTATCTTAACCCAGCCCCTGTCCCTACCTACTTGCCTGAACTGTCCTAATGACAGGAGCAACTTGGCGACGGTCCCTTCTACGAATAAGTGACATACAGAACAAGACAGGACAAAAGGACACAAAAGAGGAGTCAACAAGCCAAGGGTCAAAGCCAGACAAAGCAGTACAAAATCGTAATCCAAAAGAGAAGTCGCAAAGAAGGCCAAAGGTCAGACGTCAGAAATACAATAGCAGCAGACAGAGGATCTTAGTAGAGACAAAGTCACAGGACAGAGTCACAATAGCCAGCAAGCCTGTGTGGGCTGATGACCTGTATATAGGAAGTCCAGGACCCAGCCAAACTTGATTTATAGACAGGCTGCCAATCACACTGGCAAGGCTAAGATTAACTATTTGATGAACAGAGGGAAACTAGATGCAGGAGGTGGGTGTGGTGGAAATTCAATTACAAAGGAGAGGTAATAGAGCAGTGAAAGACAAAAGACTCTAAGCAAAGAATCAAACTGAACACACTTCCTGCAACATGTGAGTGGAGGGTGACGGAAAGACCCGAACAGGCAGAGACGTTACACTCTGTCTGTGAATACTGCCTTGTAACTCCTCTATGCTTTACATTACATCTTCTACCGCAGACTGTTATATTCCCTTTACATTACCCTGAAGATGCACAAACTCTGTTTCTGGTGCTAAGTAGAGATGGGTGAACCTTGTGCATGTTCGCAAGGTTCACCCACAAGTAGGTGTGGAAACATTGTACACAGTCATCCTCACCTTCCCACAATTTTCCTTGGCTCTTTTGGCTTCTTGTGATTCTGTAGGTGGCGTCAGTGGTTCATGGACCATATCGATGTCATGACGTTGATGAGCCTTGTGTGATTGGACCTCAGCGGTCCCCTAGGGCTACTCATATCAACCAAGAGGATGGAAGACACCGGGTTAGGAAATTGCAAGGGAGCCAAGGAGAGGTGAGAGAAGATGAGTATAATTGTTTATTGGCCATGCACCTCTCTGGGACTCCAATTATAACACATCCTAGATCTGAAGAAACCCCAGAGTATAATAATGGTTAGTGGGTGACAAACCCCCCAAATATTGGGTTTGTCCAAATCTGGGATCTTAGGAAAATTTGGAAAGAACTTGGTGCATTACTAACTGGTCCGTGCATCTCTAGTGCCAAGTCATAGGACTGATATGATTAAAAACCAGAAATCAACTAAGTTTCCATGATATTTGTAAAAGATTCTAAATAAATGCAGCAGATGTACACAGATATATAATCCAAAAAGTTCAATTATTTGGCCCAGTGTGGTGCTAAATTCTCATCTTCGGGATCCAAGCATTTTACAGAATTCAATGTGTCAGAATATCTCCGTCCTAATTAAAACATCATTTCTCCAGAGCTAACTGCAGAGTTTTCGGCATAAAGTAGAATCATTATTGTCTGAGTGGTCAATGAAATGCAATTCAGACTTCAGAGATTTATTTTCGTTGCTGCCAATCTGTATAACAAATGAATCAGAGAGCAGTCTCAGTGCATAAACAACCATAGGGGTTTTGTGGTCATAGAGCGTCAGGAGACGGCGAGGTCTTAATTGCCGGGATTGTGTAATGTCGATGACATTTCGAGTCTTGCAGATGAAAGGGTCCGTGTGTTATACATTATTGATTACACATTAAACACAAAATAAGTCAAGTACCTGCGCACAGTACACCGTGTCTCTTATTATTGTGCTAATAAATCTGCTGCTTATCAATAATTTATGTTAAATATTTGCAGACTGACTTGATAGGATTATTGATGGGGAGCAGAAAATTATTATAGTCGACCACTGCTGGCAACCAACCACATTCCATTTATTTTCTATACAGAGCACAGGAAGCCAGCAAATTGTGGGGAAATTATATGACATACTACTCCATATGTACAGGAATATTAGTAAGATACTAATGCCCCCCTATCATAACACTTTCATCTATATACAACAATATAACTACTATAATACTACTCCTATGTACAAGAATATAACTACTATAATACTGCTCCTATTTACAAGAATATAACTGCTATAATACTACCTCCTATGTACAAGAATATAACTACTATAATACTACTCCTATGTACAAGACTATAACTACTATAATACTGCTCCTATGTACAAGAATATAACTACTATAATACTACTCCTATGTACAAGAATATAACTACTATAATACTACTCCTATGTACAAGAATATAACTACTATAATACTACCTCCTATGTACAAGAATATAACTACTATAATACTACTCCTATGTACAAGAATATAACTACTATAATACTACCTCCTCTGTACAAGAATATAACTACTATAATACTGCTCCTATGTACAAGAATATAACTACTATAATACTACTCCTATGTACAAGAATATAACTACTATAATACTGCTCCTATGTACAAGAATATAACTACTATAATACTGCCTCCTATGTACAAGAATATAACTACTATAATACTGCTCCTATGTACAAGAATATAACTACTATAATACTACTCCTATGTACAAGAATATAACTACTATAATACTGCTCCTATGTACAAGAATATAACTACTATAATACTGCTCCTATGTACAAGAATATAACTACTATAATACTGCCTCCTATGTACAAGAATATAACTACTATAATACTACTCCTATGTACAAGAATATAACTACTATAATACTGCTCCTATGTACAAGAATATAACTACTATAATACTGCTCATATGTACAAGAATATAACTACTATAATACTACCTCCTCTGTACAAGAATATAACTACTATAATACTGCTCCTATGTACAAGAATATAACTACTATAATACTACTCCTATGTACAAGAATATAACTACTATAATACTGCTCCTATGTACAAGAATATAACTACTATAATACTGCCTCCTATGTACAAGAATATAACTACTATAATACTACTCCTATGTACAAGAATATAACTACTATAATACTGCTCCTATGTACAAGAATATAACTACTATAATACTGCTCATATGTACAAGAATATAACTACTATAATACTACCTCCTCTGTACAAGAATATAACTACTATAATACTGCTCCTATGTACAAGAATATAACTACTATAATACTACTCCTATGTACAAGAATATAACTACTATAATACTGCTCCTATGTACAAGAATATAACTACTATAATACTGCCTCCTATGTACAAGAATATAACTACTATATTACTGCCCCCTATGTACAAGAATATAACTACTATAATACTACTCCTATGTACAAGAATATAACTACTATAATACTGCTCCTATGTACAAGAATATAACTACTATAATACTGTTCCTATGTACAAGAATATAACTACTATAATACTGCTCCTATGTACAAGAATATAACCAGAATTATACTGCCTATTATGTCCAAGTAAATAACTATTAATACTGCCCCTATGGATTTGGTATTTAGCCATGTCTACAATATAGTCAATGGTTTATGCCTATATTAAACCAATTAGAATATTCTAGAATCTTGATGAGATTTTCCATTAGTACGTGAGAATAAGCGTTGTGTTAAAAGGTCGTGCCCCCAGTATATATGGGGGTGTTAATAAAAGATTGAAAGTCAGTGTGAAACTGAGCTAATGCGGTGTATTTATGTGAATAGCAGGTAATTTGCAGCATGCCACTTTATGTGTCGTCTTATCAGGACCTTGTGAACATTTGCATCACATTTCTTGATTTCTTTTACTACCTTATAATTTCCTGTTCTGGGTTTGATTATGTCGGGGTCCCATAATGTGACCAGACACAATGCAGCGAACCATTCAGGTGTATATTTTAATGTCTCCACCCCCGATCACCGCTGTTTATTTAGTTTCTTAGGATCTTAGTACTTCACTACTTCATGACTGTCCCATTTTCACTAGTTCATAATCGGATATATTTTTGGGTTTCTAGATGCATGAGATATTGACGGCTATAACATTTTGTTCATTTGTGTTATTCAAATAATTTTTGCTTTTTTTCTATTATACACAGCTTGATTTTTATATCAATCTAAATTTGGAATGTTTTTTCAGAAAATGATTTCCATATTTGTCCTGGTACTATAATGGTAATATGGCGATATAGTTACCATACTGTAGTTTTCATGTAGCTGATACATAGTTTTGTGTTGGGCAGGGCTAGGAACTCTGGGGCTGATACAGGATAATAAAGGGTCCTAGTATGCAATACAGAGCTGATTTGGGTTCTCTAGAATCTAGCAGCTCCTTTAGTTTCAGCTTCTAACAGATTATAGCTTGCTAGTCTACAGAAACCAATAAATTTATAGCTTGCTAGTCTACAGTAACGAGTGTACCCATAGCGTGCCAGTCTACAGTAACCATTGTACCCATAGTTTGCCAATCTACAGTAACCAGTGTACCCATAGCTTTCCAGTCTACAGTAATGAGTGTACCCATAGCGTTCCAGTCTACAGTAATCAGTGTATCCATAGCTTCACAGTCGACAGTAACCAATGTATCCATAGAGTGCCAGTCTACAATAACCATTGTACCTATAGCTTTCCAGTGTACAGTAACCAGTGTACCCATAGCTTGCCAGTGTACAGTAACCATTGTATCCATAGCTTTCCAGCCTACAGTAACTAGTGTACCCATAGTGTGCCAGTGTACAGTAACCAGTATATCCATAGTGTGCCAGTCTACAGTAACCAGTGTACCCATAACTTGTCAGTCTACAGTAACCAGTGTACCCATAACTTGCCAATCGACAGTAACCAGTGTATCCAGAGAGTGCCAGTCTACAGTAACCAGTGTACGCATAGCTTGGCAATCAACAGTAACCAGTGTATCCATAGCTTCACAGTCAACATTAACCAATGTATCCATAGAGTGCCAGTCTACAGTAACCAGTGTATCCATAGCTTGGTCGTCTACAGTAACCAGTGTACCCAAATCTTGCCAATCTACAGTAACCAGTGTATCCAGAGTGTGCAAGTCTACAGAAACCAATGTATCCATAGAGTGCCAGTCTACAGTAACCAGTGCACCCATAGCTTGCCAGCCTACCATAATGACTGTATCCATAGCTTGGTCATCTACAGTAACCCGTATACCCATAGCTTGCCAGTCTACAGTAACCAGTGTTTTCAAAGCTGAGCAGTCAACATTAACCAATATTTTCATAGCTTGGTGGCCTAAGTAATCAGTTTATCCATAGCTTGGTTGTTTATAGTGACCAGTGTAGCCATAACTTGATTTAGTCTAAAGTAACCAGTGTAGCCATAGTATAGTAACATATAGTAACATAGTAGATGAGGTTGGATGAAGAGAAAGCTCCATCATGTCCAAAGGTGTTGATCCAGATAAAGGCAAACAAAAACAGCTTGGCAGTCTACCGTAACTATTGTATCAATAGCTTGGCGGTCTATAGTAACCAGTATATGAATAATGTGATGGTCTACACTAACAAGTGTATCCATACTTTGACAGTCTAAAGTAACTTATGTATCCATAACTTAGTGGTCCACAGAAACAAGTGTACGTGTAGCTTGCCAGTCTAAAGTAACTAGTATATCCATAGCTTGGTGGTCTACAGTAACCACTGTATCTCTAGGTTCATGCTAGTGTTTGGGTTTCCATTCTTTGGGCCCGCTCATTTTTCAAGCAAAATGGTAACGAGAATCCCCGAACAGAGACCGAGCACTAATGTGAACCTAACCTAGCCATGATTTGTAGTTCAGAGCAAAAAATGTATACATAGCAGTGTACAATATATAAATATAATCAATATAGCCATAGGGTAAGCTCAGTTCTACTCCCTTCCCCCCATTTTTTTTTTCCCTCTCTCTCTTGAACTACTTGTGAACAAGGGAATGGGACATTGTCATCACAACTGTGCAAATGGGTAAATAAACATGAGACAATACCTGACACTACAATGATCTATAGGGGATCCATCTTGATCTCTGCTATGGGAACCGTTCACTTTTCTGACCTCTCAAATATGTGTTTCATTTATATTCATATTAAAAAAAGAAAATCCGAAAAAGAAAATAAAAGGGTGTTTGCTGCCGTATCCTAAACCCCCGCACCTAATACTGTTACAACCAGAAAGACAAATGACAGGGTGCCTGGCATACACTCGCAGCCCGCTGCCTTCAGGATACAGGAACCTGACCTGCCGACTGCTAATAATGCCGGCAACAGCTTCTCCACCACATAAAACCGCCAAAGTCAAAAGGGCAGCATTTCTATCAGCTGAAAAATAATTGACAAGTGCCGTCAGACAATTATTTTCCCATGCAGGTTACCGCAGGAAGGTGAGAGCAAACATGGGCGAGATGACTGAGTACACAATGCATTTCAGTGCGGAGGGGCGTACAAGTTGTTAGAGAAATGCCACTTACTGCTTTGTAGAAGAGGTCGAGGTGGCCGTCGTGACATTTGAAAAAACACCTCAGCGACGCAACCCAAACACTAACCAATCAGCTGGGTGCCCCTGGGGGTCGCTGAACACAATCTTCATTCATTATAGAGTTGTGTCAAATTAAAATTGATATTCCAGAACAAGAGCAAGCTCTTGTAGAGAGATTAGGGTGGGTGCAAGTACGACGGCAGCGCCATTTTGAAACAGCGGCCTCTGCAACGTTGTTTCAATAGAACTCATGTGATGTCTTACAGATTTGCTACAACTTGGGGTCAAAGCCCTAACAAGAGGTCAAGCTTGTTGTGGATGTATTGTACACCATCAGCTGCCACAAGGCTTCAAGTTGTTTCTTTACTGTGGCCGTTTGTGACGGTACCGAAGAACGTACCACAGTAAACTGTATAGATGTGTGTCCCGTCATTATCCTAAATTAGGAGGGCTACTGTTCCTCTTTAAGGAGATTGACTTTGCTGGCCCCCTTTTGTTGCACTTACAGACCACACATGTGTCAAGAAATCTAGTGACATGACATGGGATTAAAGCCAAAACAGAACATCTCCTCCAAAAGGAAAAGGGACACAGGCATTGCTGTATAGGGAGCAGTGGTGTAACAACCACCATAGCAGCAGAGGCCGCTGCCACAGGGCCCGGGACATTAGGGGCCCGGTGACAGCCGCTACCGCTGCTATCATTATACTCGGGGGTCTTTTCGGACCCCTGAGTATAATGATCGGAGGCCCGGGAGAGGTAAGAAACATAAAAAACACTGTTACTTGCCTCTCCACAATCCTGTCAGGCCTCCTTCATAGTTGTCTTACATCTGACGTCACATGAACCTGGCCTGCGTCCCGGGTCATGTGACGTCTGACGTCATTGAACAAGGATGGCAGCGGAGGCCGACAGCAAAGGAGCCGGGGGACAGGTAAGAAACAGTAGTTTTTTATGTTTTTATTCCCCCGGGTCTCCAATTATTATACTCTGGGGTCTGAAAAGACCCCAGAGTATAATAAATGTTTATGGGTGTCCACAATGGGACATAATACTGTGTGCAGGGGCCACTATGGGGGATAATACTGTGTGCAGAGGACACTATTAGGGATAATACTATGTGAAGGGGCCACTATTGGGGATAATACTGTGTGCAGGGGCCACTATGGGGGGGGGGGGCATGTCAAAAGTTTGCCACGGGACCCCGTCATTCCTAGTTACGCCACTGATAGGTAGCTGCCTTCCAAATCCTGATGCTAGAGCAAGTTTTCCATTTTCATCAAGGAGAACTAATTTGTATATTATATCTCAGAATTCTTAGCAGAGTATGAATGGTCCATAAGTCTCTGCACACCTGAATAGATGGCCTACTACACCTGCTATTCCCTCACCAATGTCTTCCCACCCAGTTTTACACTGATAAGGGGCAGTAATCTCAAATCATCTATCTGTGGAATTCTCTCCCCTTTAGATGGGATACTCTGGATTTGCTTTGATCCCAGTACGTGTCACTGGTTTTCTTGAAATCCAGGCATTGATCTATAGGGAACTAGACACACACCTCAAAAACCTACTCTAGGCAATCTCATTGTCATCCTTAAGCTAGTGGAATAGAAGAAACCAAGTTTACCAAAATAATAGTATAAGAGACTATGCCAATAATAGGGTCACATAGCACATATATATTGGTACCACCTTGTATGTGTAAACCAAATAGAAGTGCTAGTCAATTGATGACAGCACCAGAAAATCACTAAAACTATAGTTTCCAGTGCACAAAAAGACTATTAACTTCATATGCTTATATAGTGCCAACATATTCTGTAGCGCTGTTATCAATTACTGTCCATGGTAGGTCTTGCAATATAAATTCTCTATCTGTATGCAGTGTAAGAGTAAACTGGAGAACCTGGAAAGATCCTACTTAGGGTATAATAGGTAGAGGCCCAGAGGAGGTGACAAAAGTCAACTTTGCTGCATCTGCATAGTGAGCAGGGTCAAATAATGAAATTGAAGAAGGTTTGGTGCATTCTTGCACTTGAATGAGTCATCGAAGAGTAGATGGCCATGATGGCATTGATTATCAAGATCAGATCGGTGGGGTCCGACATCTAGCATCCACCTCAATAAGCTGATGTCTGCATAGTGTATGGAGTCAAAAACTGACTGCTCCATACACTTTAGAGGGTCCATGCCAAACTCTGTCCTTGTCAGTGACAGATGACTGGTGAATGTTCCACTTCCCCGATTCCCTAGTCTGATATTGTTAACCTGTCCTAAGGATAAGCCATCAATATCTACATTTGGACAACCCTTTTAAGGCTAGGTTTACACCTGTGCCGAGTCTCCATTTGGGGATTCTGTTCCTCATAGTGCTTTAAAAATGTGGAGAGAAAAGTCCTGAAAAAGTCCAGAAAAGTCTGCGGAAATTGGGTGGAAACCCAATGGACCCCATTACAGTCTATGGGGTCTGTGGCTTTTTTAGGTGGATTAGATTTCCGTTCATGGGGTTCCCATTCCGACCCCACGAATGGAAACCCGAACGCAAGTGTGAACCTAGCGTTAGCTATATTAACCCCTCGATTACAGATATCTACTCATTTGTCTCTCCTAAACCTGGCAGTATTGTCAGTGGTTTACTTTTTGTCCAGATGCAGGTTTTTGAGCCAAAGCCAAAAATGGATCCAGCAGGAAGCAGAAATAGAACGACTCCTTTTAGTTTTCCCATTGCCTTTGTATTGACATTTCGTTTTGTCTCAAAAAAAACTGTATCAAAAACTTCCACAAAAAACGACGTGTGCGATTCCAGCCCAAAGATAGTACAATGAGATGATAAGGCCAACGCTCATTAATCACATTGATAAAACAATAGGCACAATTTCAGCCTTGAAACAATGAATCAGGACAGAAATAAAGAAACAGAAAGAGATAAACACGTAAATAATGAAATATTCAGAGCTCTTAATTAATGTTATTTAAAATTCTGTTTACATAAAATGATCCCCCGGGAGCAATTAAAAATAGACACAAACCGATACGTAAAGCTAATATACAGTATCTTCATTATGTGCCGCACCAACAAGACGGTAATTCAACTTCTTATACCAAGGTGTTTAGAGGAAATTAATTATGTATAGAGAGCAGATCCCGCTCCGTATTCATCCCGAATAATGGTAAATGGGGAACATCTGGACCTTCACGCTTTTATTCTAATTGAATAAAAAATGAATCTCTCCCGCTGTGGGAAAAAATTACTATATAATAGAAGTGGTCGTGTTTCTTCATCACACAGTACTTAATGTCTGCTCCGAACAACCTACTGGATAGCGTAGTCATAGCGGCAATGTAATTATACAGGTCGTGCTGGTATAACCTGGGTATCTCATGGTAGAAAATTATACATGTACACGGGGTAGGAGTCATTTAAAGAACCATGCTGCTAGAAACTGAGCATTTCCTGTATATAATCATATATGTATGTCTAGTATGTTATATATTTTCTTGTATATAGTGATATAGACCATGCTGGTATAACCTGGGTATATACTGTATATAGTTATATATGTACAGCTGGTATAAGTTATACATCTTGTATATAGTGATATGGACCCTCCTGGTATAACCTGGGTATATACTGTATATAATTATATATGTACAGCTGGTATAAGTTATATATCTTGTATATAGTGATATGGACCATGCTGGTATAACCTGGGTATATACTGTATAATATATATATATATATATATATATATATATATATATATATATATATATATGTACAGCTGGTATAAGTTATACATCTTGTATATAGTGATATATGACCATGCTGGTATAACCTGGGTATATACTGTATATAGTTATATATGCACAGCTGGTATAAGTTATACATCTTGTATATAATGATATGGACCATGCTGGTATAACCTGGGTATATACTGTATATAATTATATATGTAAAGCTGGTATAAGTTATATATCTTGTATATAATGATATGGACCATGCTGGTATAACCTGGGTATATACTGTATATAGTTATATATGTACAGCTGGTATAAGTTATACATCTTGTATATAGTGATATGGACCCTCCTGGTATAACCTGGGTATATACTGTATATAATTATATATGTACAGCTGGTATAAGTTATATATCTTGTATATAGTGATATGGACCCTCCTGGTATAACCTGGGTATATACTGTATATAATTATATATGTACAGCTGGTATAAGTTATACATCTTGTATATAGTGATATGGACCCTCCTGGTATAACCTGGGTATATACTGTATATAATTATATATGTACAGCTGGTATAAGTTATATATCTTGTATATAGTGATATGGACCATGCTGGTATAACCTGGGTATATACTGTATATAATTATATATGTACAGCTGGTATAAGTTATACATCTTGTATATAGTGATATGGACCATGCTGGTATAACCTGGGTATATACTGTATATAATTATATATGTACAGCTGGTATAAGTTATACATCTTGTATATAGTGATATGGACCATACTGGTATAACCTGGGTAAATACTGTATATAGTTATATACACTCACCGGCCACTTTATTAGGTACACCATGCTAGTAACGGGTTGGACCCCCTTTTGCCTTCAGAACTGCCTCAATTCTTCGTGGCATAGATTCAACAAGGTGCTGGAAGCATTCCTCAGAGATTTCTGAAATACTCAGACCAGCCCTTCTGGCACCAACAACCATGCCACGTTCAAAGGCACTCAAATCACCTTTCTTCCCCATACTGATGCTCGGTTTGAACTGCAGGAGATTGTCTTGACCATGTCTACATGCCTAAATGCACTGAGTTGCCGCCATGTGATTGGCTGATTAGAAATTAAGTGTTAACGAGCAGTTGGACAGGTGTACCTAATAAAGTGGCCGGTGAGTGTATGTACAGCTGGTATAAGGTATACCTCTTGTATATAGTGATTTATCTATATTCTTCTTTTTTCCACAACTCCCCCTCTCCAGTCTTCCTTTGTGTGCCTATGTTGTACAGAGCCATTGATTCTGTAATGTTCTCGAGCTCCTCTGGATTTCTAGAATTTTTTTTTTTTCACATATTTATAAATAACATAATAAACATGAAAATAACAAAGCAAATCTGTGTCCTCGTCCTGCGGCTTCCTAATCTCAGCAGTCACATTTGTGCGTTAATACTTTGGTGCATGATACTTTTCTACAATTCCTAATCACCTTAAAGCTGGCATGGAGAAGAATTGGCTGCAATCTTATTCCGAAGAACTTGCCAAAATCATTCCAGGTGTGAACATCATTTAGATTACATGAATGTGAAAATCTAACGACACAGACATTGCTGGTTAACAGTTACTCTTCTTCTGGGAGATTTTTATTTTTCTCCTCTTAAACATACATGGTTTGTTACAGACAGTAAAGGTCCCATACGTCCCATCATAGAACATGACTGGGGCCATCGTAGAACGCTGGAAAATGGGGAAAGCTGACAAATGACAAATTAAAAACAGATTAAAAGAACCCTTATTTACATATAAGGGTCGGTTCACACTAGCGATTGGATTCCGTCCGCAAGGAGTCCGCATGATGACCCCACCGGACGCAATACAATCGCAACTGCAAGCGCTGAGCAGTTAAAGTACACAAACCCTATAGACTATAATGGGGTTTGTGTGCTTGCTGCACACTGCCCGCACAGTGATTCGTTATAGTCTATAGGGTCCGTGTGCTTGAACTGCTCAGCGCTTACAGTTGCGATAGTATTGCGTCGGGGGGGGGGGGGGGGTCCTCATGCGGACTCCTTCTGGACGGAATCCAAACACTAGTGTGAACCGACCATTAGATCCATCACTATTAGAGATGAGCGAGTACTTAAATACTCAATATTCGATATTCGTTTTGAGTAGCCCCTCAATATTCGACTACTCGAATCGAATATCGAATCCTATTATACTCTAAATTTATTAAAAGGAGTGTCCTAAACCTGGTAAGAAATTTGGAGCATTTTACTCCAGGCAACGTCAGATTACGAATGGAGATATAAATTCCAACGTGTGATTTTTGGTTGCTGCCAGTTGGATGGTCGAAATTCTGCCCAAATGTCTATGAAAAAAATCTGCCCTGACCTACACAGGCTCAGTGGCTAGCATGGTTGTCTTGCAGCACTGGAGACCAAGGTTTGAATCCAGTTTGTCCCCGTGTTTTTCTGGGTACTCTGGTTTTTCCCCCCACAATTTAGATTGTTAGTCTTATATGGGAAAGTACCATATTTTTCGGACTATAAGTCACACTTTTTTCCCACCACCAGGCTACCTTTTTTTTTTCCGTGAGTGTCATGTAGCGGGCTGCCCTTTCTTCAGGCGGATTCCGCGGCTCGTCGAGCCGCGGCATCCACCTGGTGGCAGCAACCTCCGGGGTCTGCCCATTCATTTGAGCCTACTCCGGAGGGGGGAGCCGAGACTGTCGGAAGCTGCGACAGTCATGGCAGGCAGGTTTTGACCCAGGAGTGATGCGGCTCCCCACGTCACTTCCAGTGCCTAAATCCGCCATTACGCTCCACGTGTGAACTAAGCCTTATAGCCTGAATGTGGTCTATAGGAGTGTGGAGATGGTGCAGGCCCCGGCACTTGTCCCGGCAGCTAAAACCCTCCTCGCCATCCACTGTTCTATTACAGTTCTGTAAAGATAATGGTGGCCGCTCTGCTGCAGAGCAATCACCATAACAATCAGGTCTCCGCTGTAACAGCGGAGACGCCAGAGCTAATAGCCATGGTCAGAGCCTTCTTTGATCGCGGGCATTAAAACATCAAAGACCCCCCAAACTCTAAAAATATCCCCATACCTGTAAAGTTGCAGGCCGGCTCCCAAGACAACAAGACCCGACTTGTTCCAGTGACAGTCAGGAGCCCACTGAAGACTCCCAGGCCTGACATAGCAATATCACTACTGCGGCTGATCTATGAGCAGCCTCAATAGTAGTGTACAGAATCTCCCGATGGGACTTGCAATCAAATGATTGCAGGTTCAAGCCCCCTAGGTGGGGGCTAATAAAAACAGTAAAAAAAAATATAAAATAAATAAAAGATCTAAATTATCCCCTTTCCCTAGAATATTATATAAAAGTAGAAAATTACTGTAAAACACATACACATTAGGTGTCCGAAAATGCCCAGTCTACTAACATTTTTCCTGTACGGCGAAAGTCAAAATCAAAAGTGCCAAACCGTTGTTTTTTTTTTCACCGTTTTGCCTTTGATTTAAAGAGGACCTTTCACCATATCTGGGCACAGGCAGTGTTATATACTGCCAGAAAGCTGACAGTGCGCTGAATTCAGCGCACTGTCGGCTTTCCCGATCTGTGCCCGGTGTAAAGCGCTATCGGTCCCGGTACCGTAGCGCTTTACAGTCAGAAGGGCGTTTCTGACCATTAGCCAGGAACGTCCTTCTGCCTCGCGGCGCCTATCGCGCTGTGCTCTAAGACTGGGGAGGAACGCCCCCTCCCTCTCCTGATAATGCTCGTCTACGGACAAGCTGTGTGAGCAGAGGGAGGGGGCGTTCCTCCCGGCTCCACAGCACAGCGTGATAGGCGCCGCGAGGCAGAAGGACGTCTCTGGCTAATGGTCAGAAACGCCCTTCTGACCATAGAAGAGCTACGGTACCGGGCCGTAAGCTCTTCACACCGGGCACAGATCGGGAAAGCCGACAGTGCGCTGAATTCAGCGCACTGTCAGCTTTCCAGCAGTATATAACACTGCATGTGCCCGGATATGGTGAAAGGTCCTCTTTAAATAAAAGGTGATCTAAGCAATAGATGTTTTCCAAAATGGTATAACTAAAAAGTACATCTGGCCCCACAAAAAAAACGCTCTATGCATCCCCGTACAGCGTCAGGGTCACCTGTCCATGTGGCCTTATAGCTTTTGCAAAACTACAACTCCCATATATTAAATATTTTACCATTTTTGCTTCAAAGTTTTTTTTTCCTTATTTTCCTCCTCTAAAACCTAACTGCGTCTTATAGTCTGAAAAATATCGTAACTGACAATATATATAAAATCACTGTGCACTAGGATGGTCTTGGATGACATAAAGAGACAGACGGATTGAAGCAAGCAATCTACAGAAGATCTGTGGTTAGTTCTCCAAGATGGCGGAAACTATCTCCCTGCCGAGTTCTGCCAAAAACTGTCTTTACGTAGAAGGCAAAGGGCAAAGGTCACCCCAAATATTGATGAGATTTACATTTCTCTATCTTCATTCACTTTGCATTTTGCTAATTGATAAAAGCATAAACTATTAGCACTTCTTTTTTTGGAAAGATTTGTAATGTGGAGAATTTTTTCCACACCTGCCAAAAACATTTGCACATTTCTGTATTGTTAAGACTTTGAGCACTGAGATACTAATGTGGGAGAAGGTGGGGGGCGGGAGAGTGTCCATTACTAAGCAACTAGGAACACCGCCCCCCCTACATTTGGTTTGCTTAGAAAAAAAACAGCAATGGAATTGTTTGTTAATTTTAATGTATCCATTTACATTAAAATTAACAAACAATTCTGTTGACCTTCTGATGCGAGGAACTCATTAGTAACCAGCTTGGAATGGAAGAAAGATTGTAGTGAGGCCCCATTCACATTTACGTTCGGCTTTCTGTTCGCGCCCCCCCCCCTCCCCCCCGTGAAATGGGAACCTATACGCATTGGTTCTGCTTGGTTTCTACATGAAATATGCGAGAGAAAAGTCCTACAAACAACAGTTTTCTTTCCGCATGATTCGTGCTGAACCCATGCGGAAATCACACGGACCCCATTATAGTCTATGGGGTCCATGGGTTCCCAGGTTACTGCTTTTTAATGCATATTGGTTTCCAATCGGTGCGTTCTCCAAGCGTACTCCCTGAACGCAGATGTGAACCGGGTTGAAGAAAGAAAAACTTAAACATAGAATGGGTGCCCAAGAAGTGGAAACCATTGACAAATTTTAGTTGACACTATGTATACATTTGCACATCTCTGTCCATTGTTCTGATCCCAGAATAACTGACACAGACCACTGAAATAGTGGACACTAATACTGCTCCATTGACTATAATGGGATCCTTCAAGTGTCCATTCTTTTAAACTGAAACTTTTGGATGAAAAAATCAGACTTGTCACACTTTCGTCACACAATGCAATGGAGTCTCGCACACAGATGTGACTTTAGACTTAGAGGGCAGTTGCTTTTCATTGTTATGGGTGATCTGCATGTGGTTGTGACAACATTTCAATATTCATTTATTTAATGGAGACATAGGATGTGATGCTCCAGTTTCTTACATACTGTGTTGTATTTCATTTCTGCTGCTTCAGATTCTTAATATATATTTAGCGACAGGACCGCCACCTATTGTGCAGGCGCCGCAGTCACACGCACCAGACATATGTAATGCAGTATATTTTCACTTGTCCCTTTCCTTTGCATTTGTTTTTCTTACGTATCATTTTTATATTTTCTTTTTCCCTGGGACTCGGAGATATTGATTGCCTCATGGTGACCCTACATTTAATGTCTCTATATAGCAGCAGGAAACTAAGGGGGAGCTCTGCAATAATCACACAGCCCTGTCACTCTCTGTAAATCAGCAACATATCATTTTATCTGATCTCCCATACACAAGCAAAGGTCTGTATGCTAAAATAAAACATAAAACAGAGGGAAAAGCAGACTTCAAAGCCATGGATCAAATCTGACAATTACACTGTAAAACTTGAAAATATATAATCCTAAGCAGATAAAATCATACACACTTCAAATATTAAATATTGACTTCTAAATCAATCAACCTATCCTATTCCACTGTATATCTGTGTCCTTACAGGTGAGTATTATAGTGGTTATATTCTTGTACATAGGAGCAGTATTATAGTAGTTATATTCTTGTACATAATAGCAGTATTATAGTAGTTATATTCTTGTACATAGGAGGCAGTATTATAGTAGTTATATTCTTGTACATAGGAACAGTATTATAGTAGTTATATTCTTGTACATAGGAGTAGTATTATAGTAGTTATATTCTTGTACATAGGGGCAGTATTATAGTAGTTATATTCTTGTACATAGGAGCAGTATTATAGTAGTTATATTCTTGTACATAGGAGTAGTATTATAGTAGTTATATTCTTGTACATAGGAGCAGTATTATAGTAGTTATATTCTTGTACATAGGAACAGTATTATACTAGTTATATTCTTGTACATAGGAGCAGTATTATAGTAGTTATATTCTTGTACATAGGGGCAGTATTATAGTAGTTATATTCTTGTACATAGGAGTAGTATTATAGTAGTAATATTCTTGTACATAGGAGCAGTATTATAGTAGTTATATTCTTGTACATAGGAGTAGTATTATAGTAGTTCTATTCTTGTACATAGGAGTAGTATTATAGTAGTTCTATTCTTGTACATAGGGGGCAGCATTATAGTAGTTATATTCTTGTATATAGGATCAGTATTATAGTAGTTATATTCTTGTACATAGGAGTAGTATTATAGTAGTTATATTCTTGTACATAGGGGGCAGTATTATAGTAGTTATATTCTTGTACATAGGAGGTAGTATTATAGTAGTTATATTCTTGTACATAGGAGGCAGTATTATAGCAGTTATATTCTTGTACATAGGAGCAGTATTATAGTAGTTATATTCTTGTACATAGGAGTAGTATTATAGTAGTTATATTCTTGTACATAGGAGCAGTATTATAGTAGTTATATTCTTGTACATAGGAGGTAGTATTATAGTAGTTATATTCTTGTACATAGGATCAGTATTATAGTAGTTATATTCTTGTACATAGGAGTAGTATTATAGTAGTTATATTCTTGTACATAGGGGGCAGTATTATAGTAGTTATAGTCTTGTACATAGGAGGTAGTATTATAGTAGTTATATTCTTGTACATAGGAGGCAGTATTATAGCAGTTATATTCTTGTACATAGGAGCAGTATTATAGTAGTTATATTCTTGTACATAGGAGCAGTATTATAGTAGTTATATTCTTGTACATAGGAGTAGTATTATAGTAGTTATATTCTTGTACATAGGAGCAGTATTATAGTAGTTATATTCTTGTACATAGGAGGTAGTATTATAGTAGTTATATTCTTGTACATAGGAGACAGTATTATAGTAGTTATATTCTTGTACATAGGAAAATGTTATAGTAGTTATATTCTTGTACATAGGAGCAGTATTATAGTAGTTATATTCTTGTACATAGGAGCAGTATTATAGTAGTTATATTCTTGTATATTGGAGCAGTATTATAGTAGTTATATTCTTGTACATAGGAGGTAGTATTATAGTAGTTATATTCTTGTACATAGGAGGCAGTATTATAGCAGTTATATTCTTGTACATAGGAGCAGTATTATAGCAGTTATATTCTTGTACATAGGGGTAGTATTATAGTAGTTATATTCTTGTACATAGGAGACAGTATTATAGTAGTCATATTCTTGTACATAGGAGACAGTATTATAGTAGTTATATTCTTGAGAAAAAAAATTCCAAAAAGGATTCAAACAAAGTTTGAAGGATCTGCAGCTCAGAGGAGGTTAAAACTCAAAAAAACTTTATTTCATACTTTTAAAAGGACTCACCCCAAGTGGGTGAATACATTCAGAGGTTTAACAACAGAGCATAGTGAGAAAAAGATAGAAAAATGTGGAAATAAAACCAAAAAACCGCTGACGCGTTTCGGGACAGATTTTTAGTGTCCCTTAATCATAGCGGAATACAGCCTACACAATGTGTTGCCTCGATCTCTTATATACTACTGACTTTAACCCAGTTTAGAACACTTAATTGTCTAATCCCCATCAGCCTTCTACATGTCGGTAAAAAAACTCCACCCGATAACTTTTACAATGCCGGTAAATAACCCCAACCCATAATAAAACACCCTGACAGCCAGGTTTAAGATACTCAAGCCCTTCCAATTGTATAACAGGCATCCAAAAGAAAAAACATTAAAGAAAAATACGATATTCAAATTGATGGAAGAATATATGATACCATGAAACTAGCTTTGCTAGGCATCAACCTACAGTTGTATCCCATAAAATATCAATCACAGGTTTCGTAAGTGTTTCAACCTACTCAAATCTGACCCCAAGGTAATTAACTTGCAGATCAGAAAAGGGGGAAGCTAAATGACTTTCATCAATATTTACACAGTCCGTATCAGAGTGCCATCTAAACAGACTGCCGTTAATTTGCTAGCAGACTGAGCGAAGGGAAGACAAGAGTTAAATAGGGGTTAATCTTCATGTACACATTTATTGTTGTTATACTGATAAGATGAACAAAGGGATCTATTGTTATTATACTTGTAGACTGTACGAACGGCCAGTGGGGGTTAAATATAAGTTAATCCCCATGTGCAGATTTTTTTTTTTAAATATTTTACTGATAAACTGAACAAAGGGGTTAGTTCTTTTTGTGTTAGTAAACTAAACGAAAGGCAAATAGTGGTTAAATAGGGGTTAATCCTTATGTACATGCCACTCGTTCTAAAACTAAAATCGGTGAAAGGATATATAACACTGACCTGCCAATGTTTGAGAACAAACACACCTAGCTCTTCTCATAGTACAAAGACTTTCCCAGAGAACTTCAATTCCTCTGCACTGACATGTCAGTCCACCCCCCCGATAGATTGATTTATGAGGAGGACTTATCTCATTCACAAAAAGAGAACACGTGACTACTACAAGTCAACAAAGTACTAGGCTCGAAATAGACTAAACCATCGATGTTATCCCATTCATAAAACAGTCACATGTCTATTATTAGCCTATAGAATCAAGTCTACTAAATCTCTAACTTCCATGATACCACTAAGGCTTGGATTATTGTATCATTGTTCCAGTGCTGGAAATTTGAAATTTAACCACTACAATATCCAATGCACCCCTCAACTCAAGGTAAATAAGATCTTATAATTATATAATTATTATACAGTATCAATTTGACATCCCTTCATTAAGAGTGTCCCTGTGTATGTTGTAATTATGCAGTTTTATAAAAAGAAGACAAATGATCCTATTCTTAATTTATGCAAATTATTTTCTGATCATTGTAACCTAACCCTTCATATAACTATTACGCAGCAAAGTCTCTACATTCAAAAAATGAGAGCCAGATCTGATTTTGCATTCATTCCTGTTGGCTGCCTGCACCCAAACCTAAGGATCCAGAGAGCTTCCTTTTTCAAAAGAACCTTTTTCCTATTGCCCCCCCTAATGTTTTCTTTTATGGTTTCTAATCCCCAAAACCGGAGAGTGTCCACTTCACCTCCATGTACACTTGCAAAATGTTTTGACACACCTGATATTGTTTCCATATTTGTTTTTTTACTGTCTCTAATGTGCTCTGCTACCCTAACTTTAAGAGGGCGGGTAGTGCTCCCAATATAATCAACTTTGCATTGAAGGCATTTAATACAATAAATCACATATCGGGAATTACAATTCAATGATGATTTATAATGTACTCTAAATTCCGTTGCAAAGCTAGTTAATACGTCCACATTGGAGGTGAAGGGACAGCTCTTACATTTGGGTTTATTACATTTATAGAAGCCATTTTTGTGGCCAACCTGGCCAGCTGTAGTTGGGATCTGTAGGAAACTAGGAGATAACTCATTCTTTAGTGAAATGCCCCTTCTGGGGACAAACTGGACACCTTTATCTAGAATTTTCTTTACCGAATTGTCCAATTCCAAAATCGGTAAGTTATTTCTTATGATCTTTTTTATTTTCTGAAACTGTGGGCTATAGTTAGTTGAAAAAACCACTTTGTCTCTCAAGGAGTCATTTTTTTCTTTTTCCACAAAAAGACTTCCCCTTTCTTTTGTGTCTACTTTTTGTATTGCTTTTTTGAGTGTACTTTCTTTGTAGCCCCTATTACTTAGCCTTTCTGCTATTTCCCTTTTTTCTTTTTTTTCTTTCTCGTAGTCTTCTTGCAGACTACATGCTCGCCTGGCCCTAGTGAGTTCCCCCACTGGGATGCCCCGGATTGTAGCCTCAGGGTGGCAACTGTCAGCCTTTAAAATAGTGTTGCCTGAAGATGGCTTCCGATAAAGTGTAGAAACGACCTTCCCTGAGTCTGTACACCCCCGCAACGTGACATCCAAAAAATTAATCATAGAAAAATTGTGTTGATATGTAAATTTAAGTCCATATTCATTATTGTTTAAAAATGAAATAAAACCTGGTATGGGCGCCACATCTCCGACCCACACAATGAGTAGGTCATCGATGTAGCGCCCATACCAGGAGAGAGAATCAATGAAAGGGTTAAGTGGGGAAAAGATGTGTTTCTCCTCCCAAAATGATAAAAATAAATTAGCTAAGGATGGTGAGAAGGGTAGTTATATTCTTGTACATAGGGGCAGTATTATAGTAGTTATATTCTTGTACATAAGTGACAGTATTATAGTAGTTATATTCTTGTACATAGGAGACAGTATTATAGTAGTTATATTCTTGTATATAGGAGCAGTATTATAGTAGTTATATTCTTGTACATAGGAGCAGTATTATAGTAGTTATATTCTTGTACATAGGAGGTAGTATTATAGTAGTTATATTCTTGTACATAGGAGACAGTATTATAGTAGTTATATTCTTGTACGTAGGGGCAGTATTATAGTAGTTATATTCTTGTGCATAGGAGCAGTATTATAGTAGTTATATTCTTGTACATAGGAGCAGTATTATAGTAGTTATATTCTTGTACATAGGAGTAGTATTATAGTAGTTATATTCTTGTACATAGGAGTAGTATTATAGTAGTTATAGTCTTGTACATAGGGGGCAGTATTATAGTAGTTATAGTCTTGTACATAGGAGGTAGTATTATAGTAGTTATATTCTTGTACATAGGAGGTAGTATTATAGCAGTTATATTCTTGTACATAGGAGCAGTATTATAGTAGTTATATTCTTGTACATAGGAGCAGTATTATAGTAGTTATATTCTTGTACATAGGAGTAGTATTATAGTAGTTATATTCTTGTACATAGGAGCAGTATTATAGTAGTTATATTCTTGTACATAGGAGGTAGTATTATAGTAGTTATATTCTTGTACATAGGAGACAGTATTATAGTAGTTATATTCTTGTACATAGGAAAATGTTATAGTAGTTATATTCTTGTACATAGGAGCAGTATTATAGTAGTTATATTCTTGTACATAGGAGGTAGAATTATAGTAGTTATATTCTTGTACATAGGAGACAGTATTATAGTAGTTATATTCTTGTACATAGGGGCAGTATTATAGTAGTTATATTATTGTACATAAGTGACAGTATTATAGTAGTTATATTCTTGTACATAGGAGACAGTATTATAGTAGTTATATTCTTGTATATAGGAGCAGTATTATAGTAGTTATATTCTTGTACATAGGAGACAGTATTATAGTAGTTATATTCTTGTATATAGGAGCAGTATTATAGTAGTTATATTCTTGTACATAGGAGACAGTATTATAGTAGTTATATTCTTGTATATAGGAGCAGTATTATAGTAGTTATATTCTTGTACATAGGAGTAGTATTATAGTAGTTATATTCTTGTACATAGGAGCAGTATTATACAGTAGTAGTTATATTCTTGTACATAGGAGTAGTATTATAGTAGTTATATTCTTGTACATAAGGAGGATTATTATAGTAATTAAAGTCTTGTACATAGGAGCAGTATTATAGTAGTTATATTCTTGTACATAGGAACAATATTTTACTAGTTATATTCTTCTACATAGGAGTAGTGTTATAGTAGTTATATTCTTGTACATAGGAGCAGTATTATAGTAGTTATATTCTTGTACATAGGAGTAGAATTATAGTAGTTATATTCTTGTACATAGGGGGCAGTATTGTATTATTTACATTTTTGTACATAAAAGGCAGCATTATAGCATTTATATTTTGCGCATTGGGGCAGTATTATACTAGATAACGCCTGCATCATATGTTCAATATTGTAGTAGTTATGTTTTTCCCCTCATGAAATGCCTTACAGGTAGTTTCCCAGTTCCCTATGGCATATTCATCCTTTACCACTGTTTTACAGAGTACAGTACGTTACAGACCAGTTGTTGCCTCTTTTCTCCCACTTTTCATATTGTTCATCAGCAGCTATTCACATTGTAAGAATACTTTCCCTCTTTCCTTCATCCTGAGACTTGATAGAACATGAGTATAGAAATAAATACTTTATTTTGAAAAACCTATAATTTATACTCACTGAGTCAGTTAAGAAGATGTTCCCTAAGCCTTTGATGCAGATATCAGGAGTGACCAGATTTACTCTTTAATAGAGAAAATACAAGAAGGAGAAGAGAAATAAGATGAAGAATGGCTTTCCAGATTTTACGCTCCGAGTATCATCTGTCATATTTCCTCAATGTGGCACTGTTGTGCAATTCATTTTTATAGGAGGTAAAATCAGGTTTATTATCTGCAATTAACATAAGCATTAAACACAGAAATCTCCTAATCCTTCCTTAATTATTGCAGGATTCCTAATTTAATATTCACATTGGGTGATAGGACACCTGAGTTATTGTGTGTGTTGTTGTATCCTGCAGCCTGTACCTGCCTCAGTTCTATTTATCACGATCCAAAGGACTCATCATCCTATAGATTTGTATTGATGCCATCACTCAGTGAGATCTGCAGTATTCTCAGACTGAGTGGGGTAATATATGCATGTATTTTCTGGCACAATTTGTGCATTTTATTGGCAACAAATGACTGAAAGGACTGAAAGGACTGAAAATAATAATAGATCATAATCCTAGATACACATGAAGGGAATGGAGAAACAGTTCAGAAGATATAAGACTCAGGGAGGACCAATCACACCACCCCTGGGAAAAGAGGGTTAATACATTATGATTAGAGATAGAAGAATTAGTCCATAACATGGAAAATTAGGACAAAGTTTCCAAAAACTTCAGGTTTGGCCAAACCTGAAATTTTTGGAGTTGCCATGGATGGATCATTATAAAACTCTGGGGTTTCTTCCAGTGCCGTAACTAAAGTCTTGTGGGATCCCGATGCAATCTTTTGTCCGGGACCCCTACCTAGACCCTACAGTGAATTCTTGATAGTGATAGTTATTAGAGATGAGCGAGTACTGTTCGGATCAGCCGCACGCATTGAAATGAATGGAAGCACCTGGTACTTCCGCTTTGACGCTGGCCGGCCGCTTAACCCCCCGCGTGCCGGCTACGTCCATTCATTTCAATGCATGCGTGCTGTTCGGATCGGCTGATCCGAACAGTACTCGCTCATCTCTAATAGTTATGGGTGCTGAGGAGTTTAATCATCCTTAATGTGGTTAGAGCAATCTGTGGGTCTCCATCACTTATGGGCCATATGGAAGCTGCAATCTCAATACTGATGCCAATGCTTATGGGCCCCCTAAGGTTGCCGGGCTCCAGTGCAACTACACCTTCTGCACACCATCAAGTTACGCCCCTTGTCTTTTCAAAATCCATGGTATAAGTGGAGACCTTTGGAAGGCAGACTAAAAACACTGATATTGACCATTCTTCAACCTTTTTGGGTGTCCGATCTCTACCAGGGATCACTCTAGAGGGCCCAGATTGGGTAATAGCCTCAGCATGTTGACCAAGTCACAATCCATATCTTTGACCCTAGGCTGTGTGATCCTGGAGAAGATATAGAAAGAGCATGATGGTAATGGGATTAGATCGGATGATCACGAGTGGTGAGGAATGATGAATATTAGTGTTTCTTGTTTTGTCTGCACCTCTCCTAGACCTCCACTTATTGTAATCTGGGGTCTAAAGAGATTCCAGAATATAATAATACAAAATGAAATTGGCACATGAAGCTTGTGAATATTTGCTAAAGGATTTTCACAAGGTTCCCTCATCGCTACTCATGGTGCCCCTTTGTCAAGGCGACAAGATAACTAGATCTTTATACTCTTGGCTGACATATTTAATCATAGTTACTCGATAACCCAATTTTTTTTTTTTACTCAGTTAATTCTGTGTAACACCAAATGTTATTGTCTTTTTACTGAGTTTACTTTAGCACCTATTGCAGGAGCTCCATCAAGCTCTAACCCAAACCCTGTCTGATGGTTCACTTTACCCCAATAGCTGCTGTGGCCAGTTCTAAGTCTTGCAGGCTCCTGTCTTCTGTTTTCTATCTTCCATCTATTATCACAATTTCACTTATTTTCGCCAGTTTTTAGTACTTACCTTTACCATTCAGATATATTATCCACTTATAAGGTTAAACTGTGGAGCGTGAGTCACTTTGGTGAGTATTCTTTTTTTAGGTAAAATCTGAATGTGAGTGCTGCAATAAGAAACAAGTTTCTCTACCGAAATCCACACGTGAGAATGATTCATCTAAAGACATAATATAAAACACCTGCATTTATTGTGTGGGAAAGCAGCAAATTAAACTATTTACATTGCTAAATCTCACCCTCTATAGTGTAAACATAGGGGGGCGTCACTATTTCTTTTTGCTGTAATGGTGCACACCTGGTCTCATCTCCTTCACTGAAACTCTCAGTTCCGACTCTCAAGAGAATGTACCAAATAAGTTCCCAATTGTTCTTCAAATTAGGTTTGAAGACACATAGCAGATCAATCTTGATGGTTGGTAACGTGCATCACTGTTGTTGTCTATTAAATGGACCCAGTACAGGTGGTGGGTGACAGAAGGATATTGTCCATGGTGAGCTCCATGCTGGAGAACAACTCCCACCCCATGTATAGACCGTGACAGCACTGGGCAGTACTGTCAGTGACCGACTGCTTCACTCCAAGTGTGAGAGGGACCGTTATCGGAGATCCTTCCTCCCAACCGCGGTCAGGGTGTATAATCAACATCATGCTAAGTGAAGATCACTCCACACAGAGAACTAAATGATCCTGAAGTCTTCTTTTCTTCTTAGTTGCTATGACTCCTAGTATCTTTTCCCTCTGCTGTGAGCTTGTATGTGTTCTTTCTTGTAATATATTACTGTATTATCCTTGCTGCTGTAACATACTGAATTTCCACATGGTGGGACTATTAAAGGATTATCTTATCTCAAATACTGTTATATGTTGCGTCAGGATTTGAGAGTGCTGGGTTGTTGGCATAGACACCGACTCCGAGGTAACAGTCCAAATGTTGAGCTTTATACAGTCCAACAAACAGTAGGATATGCAGTACCAAAAGAAAATACAAAACAAACACCTGCGCGTCCAGGGTCTAACTAAAGATAAATTGGTTGCCTCACCGAATAATAGAAATCAATTCAGATTTTCAGGTTCATCTCTAGCAGTAGTAAACTCTGTGGTGGCTTTCCAGCCAAGTTCTGCCAAAGTCTGTTCTCCCAGCATACTTACTGAGGAAAACCCTGTACAGCTGAGTTGCTGCATGAGTGTCCACAAGGTGTGGACTGGAGGGGATGGGAATGGTAAGTCCCACTACCAGCCTACCTACCATTCCCTAAAAATCCAGCCCTTGTGCCGAGCACTTAAAGCAAAGCCTAGCTGTTTGATAAACAACTTTACTGGACTTTTATGATCCCACCCATCTGAGCAATTTGGGTGAGATGTAAAACCCCTCCAGCACCTTATCAGAGTAATCCATAAAACCATGAAGGCAGGAGAGTAAGCCATAAAGAAGATATACTGGGATACATCGGCCACATGCCGCTATTAGAGATGAGCAAAACAGTTCAGTTCAAACCAGATTCACCCCAAATTTTCCAAAAATTTCAGGATCAACCTGATTCTGAAACTTTAGGGAGTTGGGCCCAAACTAGGGCCCAGGGGAAGTGTAAAACTTATACTCACTTTTCCGCACCTCTTCTGGGCTCCTTAAGGCATCTTGGCATTCTCTGGGCCCTCCTCCAGCCCAATGGGTGACATCATGCTTCCCAGAGTCAAAAGCCTCAGTGGTCACATGGAGTTAGTCAACACTCAGCATGCCCCATGTGACCTCCGAGACCCATTCTCAGCCCTCAGTGATTCTGGGCATCCATAAAAATACCACAGCAATAACATTAGATAAGATAAGATAAGATAAGATAATCCTTTAATAGTCCCACCTTGGGGAAATTTCAGCGTGTTACAGCAGCATAGTAATACAGATACAGGATAATACAGAGTAATATGTTACAGACGTAGACACAGATAAGCTGAGAAGAGAAGATATACTAGGAGTCCATGGCAGCTTTGTATTATTGCACAAACAGAATACTTTGGGAACCTCTGAAAACACCTGTAAGAGTAACAAATGATAATGGAGTCAATATAAGGAATAATTTATTATCCACCCAAAGAACTGTATACCCCTCTAGACTGATCCAGAGACCACCCCAACATTGTGTACAGTATGTCTAAAGGACATTGTAAAGTAGATAGATAGATGGGTAGAGGTGTCTGCAGGTTCTATGTAAGTGTTTAGAGAGACAGAACAATGGGATATAGACAGGGGTGAACGGAGCGGAGGGGGCGTGGCCAAGCGGAGGGGGCATGGCGGAGCGGCGTTAGCAGGCAGAGAGCAGACAGGGAGAGGACCTACTCTCTGCCTGAGCGTGAGGGGAGGCCACTGGAGCAGCGCTGCTCCAGCGGCCTCCCCAATCCACCGCTCGGTAACGGTGACACTAAGCCAGTCCAGGACAGCTTGTCCTGGACTGTCTTAGGTAAGCAAAAATGCTGCCCTCCCCGGGGCCCTGACATAGCGCTGCCTGAAGCGGTCGCTTCAGGTCGCCTCATGGGAGGTGCGGTGCTGGATATCGAGAACAATGAGAAAGATGTAGGGTGTGTCTGCTGTATCTCTCCATAATGTCTATAAGGTGACATTCTGTAGAAAGGGAATAGCTACGCAAGAGAAGACAAGACATCTTTGCTTGCATAGCCCTCACACCACATGGGAAATATCCTTCACAAGCAGGGCTAAAGTGGAAAATGTATCATAAACCAACTATTGGAAGGAAAAGATGTGAAATCTGCAGGTTGCACACAACATTCTGGATTGCTCTTCACCTTGTGCACATCTGCAGCTGTGACATTTACAATATAAGCAAGAGCCATTAATAAACATTAATAAAAAATCTAGTAGTTAGCGGCACATAACACAGGAACAGAAAATCCTCCTGCTTAGAACAAATTAACCGGAGTGTCTAGCTCCTACATGCAAGGAAAATGAGAAAGAATGTAACGATAAAAAATAAAGAAAACTTTAGAACTACCCTGGTAAAAATAAGGGTTTCGAGATGGGTGAACCTTGCAGATTCATTTTGCAAATATTTTGATGGTTTGCCACAAGTTTTGTTTTGGGCTGAACGTCTTTGGTCCAAAATGAAATTTCTATTGGTATACTCTAAGGTCAGGCTGCAGAATACAATAATCCAGGGAGGGACAGAAACATAAGAAAGACTCAGATTAACCTTCTTGCACCTCTGCTGGACTCTTTTGATATGTTAGATGTTTCCCAAGCATGTTCCAGATTCTATTGACCTCCTAAGTGATGTCAGCGTCACTGCCGAAGTGGTCACCTAGGACAGGCTAAAATCATGGAGCTTTTCTGGACATCTGAAAATTTGCAAAGAACTCGACTCATTAGGGAGCAGTTTGCTCTCTAGTACCGCCATAGTTTATCTATAGTTGATTTCTTTATCCGCTACAGACCTAGGAAGAAGGCAGGGCTTGTGGCTTAGGAGAGTGTGGTACTGGCAGGGGAGACATGAGTGAAGCACTCACATCTTCCTGCCCAGTAACCGCCCATACTCTCCTAAGCCGCAAGCCCCACCTTCTTCCTAGGTCTGTAACACTAACCTGGGAGGTAGGGGCAGCGAGGCGAGAAGAGGAGCGAGAACAGCGGGGACCGGACCAGCGGCAGCAGATCTGTGCAGGTAAGTGGACACCAGTGGGGACTAAGTAGCCAGAGGATTTTTTTTAATCACTACACAGCATGGAGTCTAACAATTAAAGCATTAAATTTTTAGACTCCATGCTGTGTAGTGAATAGGATCGTTTTTAAAATCTGATCTTCAATTATTAAATAAATCCCATTGACTTGCATTGAGATTGGAATTGGGATCGGGTCGAATGGAAAATGATCGGAAATCAGATTTTAAAAACTATCCTGAAATCTCAAGATCGGCTCAACGCCACTGCTGACCTGATTGGGCTGGTCCAACCCTTGGATGGGCAGAGACTGCCATCGATGGCAGAAACTAGAATTGGTTACATGCAGTCCTGCTCCTTTATTATCTTGTATTATGTTTTATAAAAATAACGTAATGTGACTATTCATAAGACTTTGGGTGCATAAAACACTATTTAAACATTCAGGTTTGCCATTAAAAAAACAAGAGTTTCCATTTACTGAAATTACAATATGGAGCGCAGCAAGGCAGGTGCTTGACACAGGGTATAATTAAGGAATTACAGATGTATCAGCTTTACCTTTGTTACCACATCCTAGGATGCCAGTCACATGGAACGCCGGGAAAACTCGGCAAAGATAGACGTGAAATGTGAGAAATTATTCCAGAGTTAACAGCATCAAAAATAATTAAGAGAAGTTAAAAAAAAAAGTAAGTGGGCTTATTTATTATTGGATCCTAAATGTAGGCAGCTGCAACGTTGACTACATGTGCTAAATATCGGATAGTGGCTCAGGCTGGATGATAAATTCGGTGAATTCTTTATGTTCTTTCACTTTATGTCAACTCTTTGCTGGTTTGGTCTCCAAGACTTTCATCAACCAAAATTTTGGAGCAATTTGTACCTAACCTTAAGAAAACGCAGTACAGTGTGTGTACATATGGAGTAACCTTATTTCTGGCAATTGTGTACAATTTCTAACAGAATCTCCCTCTACATGTTGTAGCTGTATTTTGCAGTTTTTCCCCGCATTGATTTGTAAAGATGTCAAAGAAGTTCTTTGGTTGTGAAGAAAGCTCTTATTTAGCTCCAGTATAAGATTTTGTTTCTGCTGCTATTTCTGTCTCTCCCTCTGCTCAGACCTCCTTCTTCTCTCTCCATAATGTTATTGTTACATTTGTAATTTGATGTAGCAGTTCTGAGTGTGCGTTGAACCATGCTGCACACTCAGCTCTGCTGCATCTCTGTGTGTGTTGAGCTCTGACGCTTCTCATCTGAGATCGGACCACAATGGAAACTGCTGTGGACGGATCTTAGACTCCGCCTCCTCTGGCAGAATCAGCGTTGATTGCCCGAATGCTGTACACTGGCCAATCAATGCTGGTCAATGCATTCCTATGGGAAAAAGTCAGCTCACGCATATCGCAAGCTGACAGGGATCCCGACGTAATGCAGTGACTTGGGCATGTTAGATGCCCCCAGACATGCTTTCTCTGCTGCCCCAGTTGCATTCCAGGGTGTTGGCATCATTTCCTGGAGTGTGATAGTGGACTTGGTGACTCTCCTGAGTCGAATGGTGGGATCCCCTGAAACAAAACATTTTTCCCCATTGACTATAATGAGGTTTGATATTCGTTCGAATAGTCAAATATTGAGCGGCTATTCGAAACGAATATCGAATTTTGAATATTTTACTGTTCGCTCATCTCTAGTGAAGAGCTTATATGTGCCAAAATTGGACTCATTATGTTTTTTTTTTTTTTTCAGAGACTAAGCTAACTTGCAAGTGTTGTAAAGTTAGAGCGGAGAGTATGGCAGATTTATTTCAGTTCCTCAGCATTCAGAAACTGTTTTCTGTCAATGACAGTGAACAGTCCTATTAACAGCCAGACACTGAAAACCCAATACTTTTCACAGCTGAGGGTTAGTAACAGGTCTAGGCAATCTAAACAAGTCTTGACTCCAAATGGATACATTTTGCTGGCACTGATACAATAGAGCACAGATTTGTATTGTTGTGTACAGATCAGAAGTGATTCTCTGCAGATAATGCAATTGTGTTTTCTAGGACATATATATTACATTTAACAGATCGTTGCTTTAGACAATCATATCATATCAGATCATATCATAGATTTAGATATCAATTGCTGGTTTTTCCATACTCAGCGCCATCACTGGTAAGCTGATACTGAGCCACAGCTGCCTGAAATACACAGTGGACAGAGCCAGAAAATGACAAATGCTGTGTAGTGTCCATATAGAGTTACTGCAGCTCAGCCCCTATTCACTTTGCAGATTATCATCTGTTGGCAGCACATCTCCCTATGTAAACCTGGAATGTGCCATATTAATAATCACCCGTGAAAGTGCAAGTAATCTCAAGATCCAATTGGCTTACATATCATTGATCATTCATTATGGCCAGAGAGCCCTACGATCTTGGCTGATTCCATCAAACAGACTGAAGTTAAAAATACCCAGTCCTCCGTCCACAATTCCTCTGATTTACAGCTCCAATGGTCCACAGCAGCCCTCATCCACATCTCCACAACTCCACTGGTCTATAACACCACTGATTCACAGATCTAATGGTTCACAACACCATTAGTCCCCATTTCCAGTGGTGAATATCTGCACTGATCCATACCTTTTCTTGGCTACTGCTCCACCACTCCACAGCAGCACTGGTCCATAGCTCCACAAATCCACAACTCTATTGGTCCACAAATCACTGATTCACAACACACTTGTTCACAACTACCTAGATTTACAACATCTCCAGTCTACAGTGCCAATGGTCCATAGCTCTCCTTGTCTACATCACTATTGATTCAAACACCACTTGTCCGCAGCACCAATAGTCCATGGTTCCACTGACTGACAAGATTGCTCATTGTTACGTTTCTTTGTTTATATATAAAAATAATAATTACCACAAACAGAACCTCTAAACTGCAGAACACTGCAGCGAGGTCCACAAGCCCAGATGGGCAGCCGTATGCCTGAATATGAACCACCAGTTAAACTGCACTGGCAGTGATGGTGTGCAGCACCAATGTGAACAGGCTGCAAGAGACTCTCTAGGAGCTGCAATGCAATTAGACAGGCAATAGACTTTACTGATTCCCACTGGCAGAGCCAAGGAATCCTAACTTGGTCCCTAGACAGCTCCTACCATTCACAGGAACCTAGCCCTAACCTCCTGTCTCAAGGTATTTCCAGTCAAAATGTGAGCAGCGGGCGGATGTCGGCTCACACTATATAAAGGCAAGTCCCCACACAACATCACCATCACCGATCATGCTCAGTATGGCAAAAATGGGACTTAGACTCTGAGCGGCCCCAAAATGTCTGAGCATGCTCAGTAGGGAAAGAATGGCACTTAGCCTCTGAGCAGCTCCAAAATGTCTGCACATGCTCAGTGGGACGAAAGCTGGACTCAGACTCCAGACACTGCACTGCACAACGCCGAGGGCGAGGTTTGGATTGGTGCACAGGTGGCGCTATGTGCTGGACGGGAAGCCTGCGGGACCCCATCCTAACACTCATCCAGAACATCACTGACCCACAACTCCACTGGTCCATAGCTCCTCTTCTCCACAGCTTCATTGGTCCACTACAAAACAACTCTATTGTTAATCACCAATAGATACTTGACATGAATTGAATTTGATGAACATTTCCACAATATACAGTATATATACAGTCCTATGAAAAAGTTTGGGCACCCCTATTAATCTTAATCATTTTTAGTTCTAAATATTTTGGTGTTTATAACAGCCATTTCAGTTTGATATATCTAATAACTGATGGACACAGTAATATTTCAGGATTGAAATGAGGTTTATTGTACTAACAGAAAATGTGCAATATGCATTAAACCAAAATTTGACCGGTGCAAAAGTATGGGCACCTCAACAGAAAAGTGACATTAATATTTAGTAGATCCTCCTTTTGCAAAGATAACAGCCTCTAGTCGCTTCCTGTAGCTTTTAATCAGTTCCTGGATCCTGGATAAAGGTATTTTGGACAAACAATTCAAGTTCAGTTAAGTTAGATGGTCGCCGAGCATGGACAGCCCGCTTCAAATCATCCCACAGATGTTCAATGATATTCAGGTCTGGGGACTGGGATGGCCATTCCAGAACATTGTAATTGTTCCTCTGCATGAATGCCTGAGGATTTGGAGCGGTGTTTTGGATCATTGTCTTGCTGAAATATCCATCCCCGGCGTAACTTCAACTTCGTCACTGATTCTTGAACATTATTCTCAAGAATCTGCTGATACTGAGTGGAATCCATGCGACTCTCAACTTTAACAAGATTCCCGATGCCGGCATTGGCCACACAGCCCCAAAGCATGATGGAACCTCCACCAAATTTTACAGTGGGTAGCATGTGTTTTTCTTGGAATGCTGTTTCTTTTTGGACGTCATGCATAATGCCTTTTTTTATAACCAAACAACTCAATTTTTGTTTCCAAAATGAAGCTGCCTTGTCCAAATGTGCTTTTTCATACCTCAGGCAACTCTATTTGTGGCATTCTTGCAGAAACGGCTTCTTTCTCATCACTCTCCCATACAGCTTCTATTTGTGCAAAGTGCGCTGTATAGTTGACCGATGCACAGTGACACCATCTGCAGCAAGATGATGCTGCAGCTCTTTGGAGGTGGTCTGTGGATTGTCCTTGACTGTTCTCACCATTCTTCTTCTCTGCCTTTCTGATATTTTTCTTGGCCTGCCACTTCTGGGCTTAACAAGAACTGTCCCTGTGGTCTTCCATTTCCTTACTATGTTCCTCACAGTGGAAACTGACAGGTTAAATCTCTGAGACAACTTTTTGTATCCTTCCCCTGAACAACTATGTTGAACAATCTTTGTTTTCAGATCATTTGAGAGTTGTTTTGAGTAGCCCATGATGCCACTCTTCAGAGGAGATTCAAATAGGAGATCAACTTGCAATTGGCCACCTTAAATACCTTTTCTTATGATTGGATACATCTGGCTATGAAGTTCAAAGCTCACTGAGGTTACAAAACCAATTTTGTGCTTCAGTAAGTCAGTAAAAAGTAGTTAGGGGAATTCAAATCAATAAAATGATAAGGGTGCCCATACTTTTGCACCGTTCAAATTTTGGTTTAATGCATATTGCACATTTTCTGTTAGTACAATAAACCTCATTTCAATCCTGAAATATTACTGATTACTGTGTCCATCAGTTATTAGATATATCAAACTGAAATGGCTGTTGCAAACACCAAAATATTTAGAACAAAAAATGATTAAGATTAATAGGGGTGCCCAAACTTTTTCATAGGACTGTATGTATATATATATATATATATATATATATATATATATATATCAAACTCTTATATGGAACTTATCTTATATGGAGAAAGACTGCAAGACAAAGCATTGATTCGATTCCACCCCCATCCCCCGCTGAGTGACACCTGCCATAGACCCTCCACCTACCTCTTGTCCTGCTTAGTTCTACAGTTTAATTTCCCTATTGACTAGCAGATGAATCCTCAGCTCCACATCCTTACAGATGCAGGCTCCATGGCTTGACATATTAGCTAAGCGCCTTTTATACTCTAGTTCTGAAGCATGCTCTTTCCTCCTCAACAAGCACTCCATTTTCTTATATTCATAGGGAGTTATTTATATAGGATTCCTGATATATTTAGTATTCTCCATGTGTATAGTCCAGCTGCAGGCATGTCAATAAAATGGATATCTCATGTGAGGCATTGGGGACATATTGCTACGGTAAGCTATCAATGTCTTATCAGTAGGGTTCGGAGTGCTATGACCTCCATGGATGGTTACAATAAATAAAAGATATCTTACAGAAGAAGCATTAACCAGAATAGAGCAACTCGGAAGTTTATTTTCACATAACCCCGGTGAGCGCCCCTTCCTTTATACTTTGTTCTAGATATAAGGACGTGGTTTTTGCACCACAGAGGGTAATTTCGGCCATCTTTAATGTTCCAAGCATTCATCTCTCAGCAGTGCCCTCCTTTTCTTCCCTTATAATCTTATGTAGGATGTGATATAGGATTAATTTGACACTTAAAGGGACACTCTGTTTTTTTTTTAATTAATTATATTGCCTAGAATACAGTTGTATAAAAAGTTGCAGGGTCATGATGGGAACTGTTTTTTCTAGAATGGATTGCTGTGCAAACAGCAAGTCTCTTTCTGCAGACTACAGATACTTTGAGACCTCAGACTCATCAAAGCCCTACTATCTGGTTCTTCTACCTTACCCCTCCTGTCAACATGCCCCCCTGCTCTTCTTATACAGTGTTGGCCAAAAGTATAGGCACCCCTGCAATTCTGTCAGATAATACTCATTTTCTTCCAGAAAATGATTGCAATCACAAATTCTTTGGTATTATTATTATCTTCATTTAATTTGTCTTCAATGGAAAAACCACAAAAATAATTGTCAAAAAGCCAAATTGAATATAATTCCACACCAAACATAAAAAAGGGGGTGGACAAAAGTATTGGCACTGTTTGAAAAATCATGTGATGCTTCTCTAATTTGTGTAATTAACAGCACCTGTTACTTACCTGAGGCACCTAACAGGTGGTGGCAATAACTAAATCACACTTGCATCCAGTTGAAATGGATTAAAGTTGACTCAACCACTGTCCTGTGTC
The DNA here is from genome assembly GCF_031893055.1 of Leptodactylus fuscus. NCBI lineage: Eukaryota > Metazoa > Chordata > Amphibia > Anura > Leptodactylidae > Leptodactylus > Leptodactylus fuscus. Next base: position 56,882,850 of record NC_134275.1, on the reverse strand, counting down.
CTTGTATGTACCACATTGAGCACGGAGAAAAGAAAGAAGACCAATGAACTGTCTGAGGACTTGAGAAGCAAAATTGTGAGGAAGCATGAGCAATCTCAAGGCTACAAGTCTTCAGGTCAAGACACTATGCTTATGGACCTCTCCAGTATTATCAGCAACAGCTGGTACAGCTTTCAGGACCTTTGGTGACATGGTTTAAGGGTCTTGATTCATTTAGTATTAGTCCTGCAGTGTTTTACTGGAAATATACATGAGTATTGGTACTAGATATGGGTACATGTGTGAGACATGGATACAAGTACTAGACATGAGTAGAGATACTAGACATGGGCAGAGGTATTATATATGAGTGCATGTATTATACATGGATATAGTAGATAGATATGGGTGCAGGTGCTAGATATGGGTACAAGCGCTAGACATGAGTACAGGTACAAGACACGGGCAGAAGTATAATATATGGGTACATGTATTAGACATGGATATAGGAGATAGACATGGGTGCCGGTACTAGATATGGGTACAGATACTAGATATGGGTACAAGTGGAGACATGTGTACTAAGCATGGGCAGAAGTATAATATATGGGTATTATATATGCTAGACATGGGTACAGGTACTAGACATGGATACAAGTGCTACATATGGGTACATGTGTTAGACATGGATGTAAGAAATAGATATGGGTGAAGTTACTAGTTATGGTTACAGGTGCTAGATACGGGTACAAGTGCTACACATGAGTACAGGTACTAGACATGATACAAAGGTACATGGCTTTTGGGTATATGGATACAAGTGTTAGACATGAGAACAGGTACTAGACAGGGATACAGGTGCTACACATGGATACATGTAGTTGATAAGGGTGCATGTGCTGCACATGGATACAGGTACTATATACGGTACAGATGCTTGACATGGTTCTAGACCTGGGTGGCAGCATCAGCAATAATAGATGTTAAATCAACTTTGATTTGCTTAATTTAAAATAAAGACTGATCTGCCACTTTAAGTTGAATAAACAAATGCAGCAAACCTTATCTTGACTTATCTTACCTTATCTAGACTTATCTTAGTCTACTTTATTTGTATTTGTTATCTCCACTTGTTGCTATTTGGAAGCCTTGACTATTCTGGTCGGCTTATATACCCTCTGAGACAAGATGTGAGGAGTCACTCTACCAAGAGTTGAATGGGCACGGTGCCTGGTGATATTGTCACTGTATTCTATCTGTGGTTGAAGAACATCGGGGACAAACAATTTCACTTGGACACCGATGATACAGAGCATCCTAGCACCGATGTCAGATAGTCTCATTAAAGCTCATTAAAACCGGCAGCGCTAAAAAAACAATTCTCTCCTCACTATTAATAATAGTCATTTACAGGATGTGTCAGACAATAAAATAAAACAATATAATGAAGATTTCTTATGGAAATGGAGAAGGTGAGAACAAGCAGCAGAGAAGGTTTGAGAGGAATTTTATTTTCCCTGGTAGAGAACAAGTCATCATCGCTTACTCCTCCGTTACAATCCAGACGGCAAATTTGTTTTTGTTCCGTGAAAGTTGCCATCAATTTGTTACAGTAAATCAGGAGACACAAATAAAAGTGATCTCTTAATTCTGTTGTGTTCAGGTAAAAGCTCCATCCATTGCTCTATTTGTCAGCATATTTGTGGAGTGTAAACAGACAGTAAATTACATTGTATTATTGCGATAAGGCTGCGTTCAGGGGTCCCCTATGTTTGCAGTTTGTTTTTAGTAAAACCTAATTAAAGCACCGCTTTACAGAGAGCCGGGATTGTTTCGCCTCGCTCAAAGGAAGACGGATCTGCACAGCGAGGAATATGAATAAATTCCTCGGGGTTTGTTTAAATTTGAAAGACATCATTTTCCTGAGATCTATGAGCTGCTATGACAAGAAATATTAAAATGCGGCTGTGATATAACCAAGCCCAAAGTAAAAAAAAATATAAAAATCTGACGATATATGACAGTAGAAGTACACAATGTGCTGCAGTCTCCCAGCTCAGTAGAACTTGGTGGCACCATGGGAGGGGGGGGGGGGGGGGTCAGTGGACAACAATGTTGCTTCCAGCATTGGGGTTCTGGTGTCCAAACAAAGCAAGGGCAACATTTGTACAGTCTGTATAGTCTCCTTGTAAATTGATGACTTCCTTCTGTGCTCCCAAATACATCTGGATAGAAAGGTTATCAGTAGAGATGAGCGAACAGTAAAATGTTCGATGTTCGATATTCGATATTCGTTTCGAGTAGCGGCTCAATATTCAACTACTCGAATCGAATATCGAACCCTATTATAGTCTATGGGGGGATAATGCTCGTTTCAGGGGTAGGCAACATTCGATCAAATTACACTTACCAAGTCCACGAGTGAGGGTCGGGCTGGATCCTCCGAGAAGTCTTCGTGCAGCGTCCCCGCGGCATCTTCCAGCTCTGAATTCACTCTGCTAGGCATCGGGCCTGGGCAGAGCCGACTGCGCATGCCTGCACTACAAGAAAATATAGTGCGGGCATGCGCAGATGGCTCTGCCCAGGCCCGATGCCTGGCAGAGTGAATTCAGAGCCGGAAGACGCCGTGGGGACGCTGCACAGAGAAGACTTCTAAAGGTAGGAGAAGAACCAGCGTTGATTGGCCGACTGTATAGCATTCGGCCAATCAATGCTGGTTCTGCATCAAACTTTTCCATTTGAATAGCGAGTGGTACTCGATCGAGTACGAGTATTTTGAATACCGTAATATTCGATCGAATACCTACTCAATCAAGTACTACTCGCTCATCTCTAGTTATCAGTCTACAAAAATCATATGAACTTGGTAATTAGATTGTTAAGACTAATGTGAATAGAAGTCATTTTTGCATACTGCTGTAGATTATGTCAGCGCTATTTAAAGGGTATCTCCAGTTATAAATGAATAGTCCATGTGGATATAAGAAACTGTCCAGGAGATGGCAGATGCTTTAGTCCAGGTCTGGGAGGAGATCCCTCAGGAAACCATTTGGAGCTTCAACAGGAGCATGCCCACACATTGTGCAGAGGTCACACAGCCACATGGAGGCCACGCACACTACTGAGCCTCATTTTAACATGTTTTAAGGACATTACATCAAAGTTGGATCAGCCTGTAATGTGTTTTCCCACTTTAATTTTTGGGGTGACTCCAAATCCAGGCCTCCGTTGGTTAATAAATTTGATTTCCATTGATGATTTTTGTGTGATTTTATTGTCATAACATTCAACTTTTTACAGAACAAAGTATTCAATGAGAATATTTCATTCATTCAGATCTAGGAGGTGTTATGTGAGTGTTCCTTTTATTTTTTGAGCAGTGTATGTTATTAAGAAGATCTGATTTCATCAGCACTTATTATGCTGTTCTCCAACTCCTTATCTTCAATCTGCCATCTTGATTACATTATATTGTCTCTATATTCAGCCTGAGCCTTTTTAAGTACTGTGAACACAGAGATCTATGGAGAAGGTTGGTTGATTTAACTGATTTATTACTTCCTTCTGTGCACTCATAGCCTCTTATCTACAAGACTAGAAGTGTTAAAAGAGCACATAATAGCAGAATGTAACAGCCACAATTATTTGAGTGTCTTTTCTGGCAGACTCACCCTACCCACTCTTCATAGACTAATATGTAGAAATAAACTCAGTCTGAAAAAGAGCAGAATACAACATATTTCTTTAATAATATATATTACAAATTTTCTTGTATTAATGTGTGCTATTCATTTATGAAAAGTTGTTCATAACTGAGCGCTATGCTACTTGACTAGTATGGTTTTCTAATACTTTAGAATGGTGCATTGTACCAATAGCAGAGCATGCCGTGGTGCAATACTCTAACAGAGCACAGATACATATACATGTATTAAAGATGGACAAACTGATTTGTAATTAACCTGATTCACTCCAAATTTCTCAAAAGTTTCAGGTTCCAATGAAAGTAAAACTTTTGTGATGTGTTTTGGGGGAACTAGCTCCACATAGTGCCAAAGGCCTCCTACACCTTCATGAATGCTTCTTAGAAAAACTTGTATAGCCTATTTTCTACCTAAAGGGTCTTCATACTCAAGGGATTAATTGTGTTCAAGAGGGGACAAATACAACAATTAACCCCTTCTTGGAAAATAACTTAGATGGACTCCCTAATTTCAATATTTGAGACCTGGAGAATGGTTGTAAATACTTCTCAATAACACTCCCTGGACTTAGTGGGTGGTGCAGGAAGTGGTGCATATTGACTCAAGCTACTATACTGCATATCTGTATAGCAACCTCAAGAAACGTTAGGTCTATCGTACTGTAGATTTGGAAAAAATTAAACCAAAACAAATGTTGGAACCAGACTGAACCTAAAACGGAACAAAAGCTGAGAGGTGGATTGACACTGATCTGTATGTGTGTTGAGATTTTGGAATTTTGGATATGAGCCAAGAAATCAATTGCCAAGGAGGGCAACATCTTCATGGAGTTTGTACAATAGCTTTGTAATTTTTTAAGGAAGTCCTATGTTAAGGAATACCTCTCTTTTTGTGAAATCCTTTGGTTATTTCTTCCCTTGTTATTCTAATGAAATCTGATATCTGTACATGGCTTCTCATTAGAGTAGGGGTGGTCGGATATACAGTCCTATGAAAAAGTTTGGGCACCCCTATTAATCTTAATCATTTTTTGTTCTAAATATTTTGGTGTTTGCAACAGCCATTTCAGTTTGATATATCTAATAACTGATGGACACAGTAATATTTCAGGATTGAAATGAGGTTTATTGTACTAACAGAAAATGTGCAATATGCATTAAACCAAAATTTGACCGGTGCAAAAGTATGGGCACCCTTATCATTTTATTGATTTGAATTCCCCTAACTACTTTTTACTGACTTACTGAAGCACAAAATTGGTTTTGTAACCTCAGTGAGCTTTGAACTTCATAGCCAGATGTATCCAATCATAAGAAAAGGTATTTAAGGTGGCCAATTGCAAGTTGATCTCCTCTCTCCTCTGAAGAGTGGCATCATGGGCTACTCAAAACAACTCTCAAATGATCTGAAAACAAAGATTGTTCAACATAGTTGTTCAGGGGAAGGATACAACAAAAAGTTGTCTCAGAGATTTAACCTGTCAGTTTCCACTGTGAGGAACATAGTAAGGAAATGGAAGACCACAGGGACAGTTCTTGTTAAGCCCAGAAGTGGCAGGCCAAGAAAAATATCAGAAAGGCAGAGAAGAAGAATGGTGAGAACAGTCAAGGACAATCCACAGACCACCTCCAAAGAGCTGCAGCATCATCTTGCTGCAGATGGTGTCACTGTGCATCGGTCAACTATACAGCGCACTTTGCACAAATAGAAGCTGTATGGGAGAGTGATGAGAAAGAAGCCGTTTCTGCACGTACGCCACAAATAGAGTTGCCTGAGGTATGAAAAAGCACATTTGGACAAGGCAGCTTCATTTTGGAAACAAAAATTGAGTTGTTTGGTTATAAAAAAAGGCGTTATGCATGGCGTCCAAAAAGAAACAGCATTCCAAGAAAAACACATGCTACCCACTGTAAAATTTGGTGGAGGTTCCATCATGCTTTGGGGCTGTGTGGCCAATGCCGGCATCGGGAATCTTGTTAAAGTTGAGAGTCGCATGGATTCCACTCAGTATCAGCAGATTCTTGAGAATAATGTTCAAGAATCAGTGACGAAGTTGAAGTTATGCCGGGGATGGATATTTCAGCAAGACAATGATCCAAAACACCGCTCCAAATCCTCAGGCATTCATGCAGAGGAACAATTACAATGTTCTGGAATGGCCATCCCAGTCCCCAGACCTGAATATCATTGAACATCTGTGGGATGATTTGAAGCGGGCTGTCCATGCTCGGCGACCATCTAACTTAACTGAACTTGAATTGTTTGTCCAAAATACCTTTATCCAGGATCCAGGAACTGATTAAAAGCTACAGGAAGCGACTAGAGGCTGTTATCTTTGCAAAAGGAGGATCTACTAAATATTAATGTCACTTTTCTGTTGAGGTGCCCATACTTTTGCACCGGTCAAATTTTGGTTTAATGCATATTGCACATTTTCTGTTAGTACAATAAACCTCATTTCAATCCTGAAATATTACTGTGTCCATCAGTTATTAGATATATCAAACTGAAATGGCTGTTATAAACACCAAAATATTTAGAACTAAAAATGATTAAGATTAATAGGGGTGCCCAAACTTTTTCATAGGACTGTAGTATAAAGCAGCTGAGGCTGAGGAGGTCTCTTCAAACAGTTATAGCTCAGATATTATAAAACCTAGAACATTGGTTCTCATGTCATGAAAGAGGAGATTCTTAGTTTCCATATGACGCCAGCCGCGGAATCTCATCTTTCATATGACACCATAACCAATGTTCTAAGTTTTATAATGCCCTAAATATAAGTTGAAGGATATTTGAAGGGATAGCCCCAAATTTCTCACTATTCCACCAGCTCCCTCATCCATTATAATAAAGTCCACCCAGTCATATTCCGGTAAGAAGCAGTGTACAGATCTCAACTGAATACAGAGACAATAGATATAATAAAGAATAAAGTAGTGAAGAACTTCATAGTAGAGAGTTTAGCAATATAGAAAGAGTAGTTGGTACTGTAACTGGCCAACGAGCAGTAGATACTGTAACTTAACCCCAATGAAGCACTCATCAACATTGATGGAATTGCCTGGTTGCCAACTAGGGTTGAGCGATCAGGATCGGAAAAGATCAGGTTCCGATCAGCGATCGAGCAAATTTCATGATTGCGATTGGAATTCCGATCATGGCCAATAATTGTGGGAAAAGCTAGCATAGGGTTGAGCTATCGGGATCGGAAAAGATCAGATTCCGATTGTCGATCGAGAAAATTTCACGATCGGGATCAGCTATAAAATGATCGAAAATCGGATTTTAAAAATGATCCTGAAATCTCAAGATCGGCTCAACCGTATTGGTAACATGATATGAAACTAAGGCAATGATAATTATATTTCCAAGTCAATTAACCCTGTTTGTCATCTTCTAAGTTATTTCACGTGTGTTCTATTTCCGTCATTAAACATTCTTTGGTTGACAACGAGAGTACTGTAGTTCATCGATTATATGAAGATCACAAACAAAGATGGAGGCGAGTTTCCTATACATCTGGCAGAGAATTCATGGCATAGTGATGAGGGTGAGCTCCTTGTTCATTATCCAACATCTCTAGTACATAGATACGAATGAAGTAGGACAAGCATGAAAGACGTACAAAATATCTTCAAATGTCACCATATGTCTATACAAGACAAGACTCAATTTTCTCCAGGCTTTTGTATTTGTTGGGTATTTTTATTACTGAAGAAACAAGATAATAAAGATGTTCAAAAAAGAAAAAAATTAAAATAAAGGATGGAAGTGTTATCTCTTCCTATCGAACTTTGGAGATATCACAAAAAGACCCAGCTCATCGGAGGCATAGAAAAATTCAATGGAATAAAAATCTGGAGACGGCAACAGGAATACAATGGAGAGTGAGAGGACTAGAAATCTTGAGCATGATCTTGAGAAAACAGAAGAATACAAGACAAAAGATGACGTGCAAAGTAAACAGTAAAGAGGTCCCTTCAAAAAACTGATCAGCAGTGGGCGCACTAAACTCTTAGTCATGACTTATCTTGATGATACATCATCAATAACACGTAACTGGAGTGAAAAGTTTTTTCATCGTTAAAAAAAAAATAAATGCTGACATTGAGATAGTTCATCAGGGATCCCACTGTCAGAACCTGCACAGATCAGCCCTATCACAGAAAATGCTATTACTGCTACTATAACTACTGCTAAAATACTGCTACTGATACGAATGCTGCTACTATTACTGGTATTACTTTTATTGAGAGCGCTATTACTTATACTACTATTGCTACTACTGTTACTACTAATAGTTGTACTGCTACTACTTCTACCATTACTACTACTGCTGGTATTACTATAGCTACTGCTACTTAAACTACTATTTTAGATACTACTACACCTACTACACCTACTACTGCTCTTACTACTACTACTACTACTACTACTACTACTACTAATAATAATAATAATAATAATAATAATAATAATAATATGCTACTGCAACAACTGCTGCTACTACTGCTAATTTTCCTACTACTGTTGCTGCTATTGTTACTACAATTGCTACCAGTGCTACTGTTACTACAACCAATGCTAATACTACTACTAGTACTATTGCTACTACTACTGTTACTATTACTGCTCCTGCTGCTGATATGACTCATACTACTTTAATACAAAATATTGCTGCTATCGCTATTATTATTGTTACTACTACAGTACTATTGCTACTACTACTACTGCTTCTAGTACTATTGTTAATACTACTACAACTTCTACTTCTATTACTACTGTTGTTACTGCTGCTACTACCACTACATCTACTATTACTACTAGTGTTATTACTACTATTACCACTGAGTCTAATATTACTTTTATTACTACTACTACTAATAATACTACTACTGTTGCTGCTGACACTAGTACTTATATTAATTCTACTAGTAATATTACTATTGCTTCTACTGTGCTCAGGCAGATGGCTGCCCTTCTGGGGCTTGTGGACCTCAACTGCTGTCAATTGCAATCTAAAAGGTTCTGTCTGCATTATATCTTTATTTTTATTTTAATATTCATAGACAGAACCGTAACATAAGTGTGAGCCAAGGTCTTTCCATCATGTCTGAACAAGTGCAGTCGCAGTGCTACGTGCAGCAGTTGGAGGCTCGTCTGCTATCTCTGGAGCAGCGACCGCCAACTACAGGGGACGCCACCCTCACTGTACAGGTGGTAGAGCAAGCCCTAGCTCAGATACCATCAGCTGCTGGGGCAACCCTCCACCTGGCTCTCCCCAATAAATTTTCAGGAGAGTCAAAGGAGTGTAGGGGGGTTTATCAGCCAATGTACCATCCACTTTGAGGTGCAAGCTGCCGCATTCCCCACCGAAAAAAGTAAGGTGGGGTTTGTAATCTCCCTCCTGGCTGGCCCAGCATTAGAGTGGGCTAAGCCACTATGAGAGCGTGGCGATCCTGTCACCACCCGCGCCACATCTTTTCTAGGAGCCTTGAAACAAGCCTTCTTGAGTCCATGGGTTACCTTTGACTCATCCCTGCAGCTACTCAACCTAAGCCAGGGTTCGGGTACAGTCAGTACATATGCAATACAATTTAGGACACTGGCATCCGAAATTGACTGGCCGGATAAGTCTTTGGTGCCAGTGTTTTGGAAAGGGTTGGCTTCCCACATCAAGGATGCTTTAGCCACCCGTGAGGTTCCTCTAACCCTAGAGGCTCTAATCTCCCTGGCTAGTCGCATCGACTTGCGGCATAGCGCACGAGAGCTGGAGGTAGCGGACAGCCATTCCCGTATCCAATTGGCGCCCGTATTCCCCTCCTCCAGTTCTCCTGCGCTGCCAATAGAGGGCGCTTACAGAGTCAATGGACATTTCTCACTCCAGAGCTATTTCCCAGCACCTGAAGCGAGATTATGTATGTTTCTCCTGCCGGCTACCTGGGCATCTCTCCTCTCACTGCCCTAAGGAAGCAGGGAAACTTCAGCTGCTAATATCCATTGGTGGAGGATTACTAGCTATGTCTATACCACCCACCAAGCTAATTTTCACTGTACACCTAGTGGAAGGTAACCGTACTATTTCTGCCAAGAAATGGCATAAGTAGACTCAGGAGCAGACGGGGTCTTTATGTCATCTGAGTTTGCATGCAAGAAAGGCATTCCGTTGGTGTTTCTACCACAGCCAACTAAGGTGCGAGTCATGAATGGCTCCATCTTACCTGTGGAGATCACACAACAGACGGTACTGCTAGTTATGACACTCCCCTACCAACATAGGGAGACCATTTCTTTCTTGTCTCTACATGAGGGTATGGATGATCTCCTCCTGGGTCTCCCGTGGCTTCGCCAACACTCTCCACAGATTAACTGGGTCATGGGAGAGATATCATCCTGGAGTGAGCACTGTCATCAACACTGCCTGTTACAATCGGAGGGGGTCACTCTCCAACTCTACTACAGTTCTACTACTGCTATTACTACTGCTATTACTACTACTACTACTACTACTACTACTACTACTACTGCTACTACTACTGCTACTGCTATTACTACTACTACTGCTACTACTACTAATGCTAACACTAATGTCATCTTTGAGTGCATTCTTGAGGCGACCATATAATTAACATTTTCTGTATTTTTTACCACACGCTCCAGTGATTGACACGAGATCTATCTATACGGAAGAAATGCCATATGCAGATCAGCTGAAACTCGTATGACAGTTAATTAAAGCTGCTAATTTGTTTCAGGTGTGAATTGGGCTATTTTTAGCAAAACTCTCTCACCTACGTTTGTAATAGTGAGTATTTAAAAGAAAGCAGGGACCCAGACTGTTCAGTTTTTGAACGTTATTGGATGTAACTGATATGTAGCAAAAACTAAGCCTATGTAGGGGCCAATTGAAGTGTTCTACACTTCATTATTCTTTGATATGCATCGAACTTTGTTGTTTCCTAAAGCGACATGCTGACCTGATATTTTAGCACAAAGTGATAGGCTAACTCTCCTATTTGTATCTATGTGAGGGATGGGGTGAATTGAGGCTTTTAAGGATTTTGTTAGCATATTGTGATATTATGTTGAATTGGTTTCATGAGAAATAACATTAGTTAATTAAACTAGAGATCAGTTAAGTGCGGTCACCTCCGTATGTCAACCGTGCTGTTATTTTCTGCTATGGTCAGAGGGATCTCATTTTACAATTATATTTTAATGAACAAACAAGTGAATTGCTCCTTTAGTGCCGGTTTACCCCAGGGTACAAATAAGTAGATGTCATGTTATTAAGATATGATGACTGAAGCACCCCAGAGATGAGAACAAAGAAGGCTCTGTACAGTATGCGGACGTGAAGGCGTAAACGCAAGACCTTGCAAGCACCAGACACCGACTTTACACATTGCATTCATGCAGATCAAGCGGTGACCTTTGTAATGCCTCTTGTGGTTTGTATTAACAGTAACACCATAATTAGAATTCAGTAAATTAATGCAAAATGAATACCTTTAATATGTTTAGAGCTTAGCTAATTACATATGAAAGACACTCGGTCCCCGCGGTGCAATTCAGTATTAGTCGTAAACAATTGATATTATGCCTATTTATTAAAACATTCTGTGCAGATACATCGTAATTCTCCCCCAGGACGCACGTTAGGGCGGCTTAATTCGAGGAGGTCTAATGATAAATTGCGTACAAATACCATGAGATACTCGGACTCATTTTCAATCGTTCTCCTCCTGGATCGGATTGTGAGCTTTTTAGATATGTAAAAGAAAAGGTAGAAGGTTTCTAATTTGCAACTAGCTGGTATTAATCTAAATATATTTGCACATGAACATTATAATTAAAAGTTCTTTAGTAATTTTAATGTTTGCATAATTTTGAGAATAAATACGACATGAATACCTGGCAACCAGGCGGCGGTGAATATACAATGTATAATTAATCGCACAACAGTGCAATCATGGTTTCCAGCCCGAAATGTAACATAAGTGCGGTTTGAGATTTTTTTTTTTTAAAGGAATTTTAATGAACTTTGGCAGCCATGGCAACCTGATTGCTTGCGTCTATCTATCTATCTATCTATCTATCTATCTATCTGTCTGTCTGTCTGTCTGTCTGTCTGTCTGTCTATCTATCTATCTATCTATCTATCTATCTATCTATCTATCTCCTATCTATCTATCTATCTATCTATCTATCTATCTATCTATCTATTTAAAAAAAAATACAGTCACAATTAAAATCTTTCATTTATTACTTTGCAGGAATCTGCAATCTGGTCAAGCAGAGTCGATTCTCAGCTACAACCATATATAGATTGATTGTTGAAGAATTCTGTGAATAATTAATATCCCCGGAGATAAGGGGCAATCACAGTGAATTTATGCTATTATATTAAGGTGGATCCCTAGTGCCGCTCAGAACTGATGCTGGTTCAACTAAGCTATGGAGCTTAACATAACTTCTTTTCAGTGAAGAACTCTGCATTCTGAAGGATACAATGAAAAAAAACATATTTTTATAGGTCATTTATAATAAAACTCTATGTTTACATTTCAACTCAATCTCCCTGCTTATTTATAGAATTACTCTACATATATACCTGTTACATTGTACATACAGAACATAACATTTTGCCTTATACTGCATGGCTGCACTCAGAGATACAGAAGTACGCAGTGTATCAGCAGAACAGTGATAGAATCGTACAGCATAAGTAATATAATGCATGTACACAGTGACTGTACCAGCAGAATAGTGAGCGCAGCTCTGGAGTATAATACAGGATGTAACTCAGGATCAGTACAGGATAAGTAATGTAATGTATGTACACAGTGACTGTACCAGCAGAATAGTGAGTGCAGCTCTGGAGTATAATACAGGATGTAACTCAGGATCAGTACAGGATAAGTAATGTAATGTATGTACACAGTGACTGCACCAGCAGAATAGTGAGTGCAGCTCTGGAGTATAATACAGGATGTAACTCAGGATCAGTACAGGATAAGTAATGTAATGTATGTACACGGTGACTGTACCAGCAGAGTAGTGAGCACAGCTCTGGGGTATAATACAAGATGTAACTCCGGATCAGTACAGGATAAGTAATGTAATGTATGTACACAGTGACTGTACCAGCAGAATAGTGAGTGCAGCTCTGGAGTATAATACAGGATGTAACTCAGGATCAGTACAGGATAAGTAATGTAATGTATGTACACAGTGACTGCACCAGCAGAATAGTGAGTGCAGCTCTGGAGTATAATACAGGATGTAACTCAGGATAAGTACAGGATAAGTAATGTAATGTATGTACACAGTGACTGTACCAGGAGAATAGTGAGAGCAGCTCTGGAGTATAATACAGGATGTAACTCAGGATCAGTACAGGATAAGTAATGTAATGTATGTACACAGTGACTGCACCAGCAGAATAGTGAGCGCAGCTCTGGAGTATAATACAGGATGTAACTCAGGATCAGTGCAGGATAAGTAATGTAATGTATGTACATAGTGACTGTACCAGCAGAATAGTGAGCGCAGTTCTGGAGTATAATACAGGATGTAACTCAGGATCAGTACAGGATAAGTAATGTAATGTATGTACACAGTGACTGTACCAGCAGAATAGTGAGCGCAGCTCTGGAGTATAATACAGGATGTAACTCAGGATCAGTACAGCATAAGTAATGTAATGTATGTGCACAGTGACTGCACCAGCAGAATACTGATAGAATTGTATAGCATAACTAATGCGCATTATGATTTCACCAGCAGAATAGTGAGCACAGCTCTGGAGTATAACACAGGATGTATCTTAGGATCAGTACAAGATTGTGGGGAACCCCTCAGGTAGATGCTTGTAGCAGTGCAGGAAACAGGGACACAGACACTGGATTGCAAGTTCAGGCTTTATTCGCAGGTAACGCATACACTGCTTTTGCAAAGCCACAGGATAAACAAAACAAAATAATACTTCTCGGCTGAGAAACTAACTTAAATGTACGGAAACTTTTCCCTGACTATACAGGAGACTGGCTACCAGTCTCCCACCTTGGCAACAACAACGGGTGGTACAGTACCTGTTTTGGAGGTCCGGTCTGGACAGGTCACCTCCTTCTGTGTGGTGCCACCCTGCTAGTCTTCACACTCAGACTGTTATTAGGTCCTGATTAGTCAGCTGACCTCCCTGGTGTGAATCTTTACCAAACACCCTTTAGCTGCCTGGCTGGGACATACCTGTCTTCCCATACCACACCCTTCACTCTCTCACAAAGATATATACATGGTGTTTCCCTCAGCAGCAGAATGTTGATCTGGAGGCTGTAACTTACAGTACAAACAAGTGATGCAATATTTTCAAAGTGACTGGACTTTTTATGTACATTTATCTATTTTAATTGTAAAGTTATGATTAGATGAAAGTAAAGTCTTTATTGTCAGACAACTTACAGACTTTATATGTCAAAGAAATCATAATTTTACTATGTAGGAAAGTATATATATATATATATATATATATATATATATATATATATATATATATATATACACCTGTCAATGATTAATGAGCTCTTAAGGAAACGCCATGGATGCTTTCTTACCACTCCTGCCTTCTCTATTAGTATACTTCCAGTACTTATTGATCATACAGTGCAGTGCTGCCTCTTCCATTAATCCTGGCTAGACTCAAACATTTAAGTAGCAAATCATGTGGAATCCTGCACTGGTCACACATCAAATACATTACAAAGTGGATTGATAGTGTCTGCAGCTCCTTTGTTTACTTATTATGTCTTTATATACATGTTGTACAGATAGCTATATATCAGCACTGATGAAAACACTTAAATAAAACTTAACTTTTAATAAATACCCCCTTAAAAACATACAAACATTTACAAGTGTCAGCAAGTATCCATGTTGAGGATAACTAATTGATATACTCAGTCAAATATATCAGGTACCAGTTGGTAGCCAAAGCAATGTCATAGGGTGTATATTGCTTCAGTCTTACCCTTCTAACATCTTCACACGGTCCCAGAGAAACCTAAGTGTCCCAGTCTCACCCTAGGGCACTATCCCTGTGACCCCCAGACTCCCGCCCTTACAAGGGCAGTACCAAACTATATGGTTATTTATGGAAGATTGGGATGTGCTGGGTAAATTGTGTCTGTACCACTTGCACTTATTTTGTTGGGGTATATTAGCATTCTTCTATTTTATTTATTTATTTTTTTTTTCTGTAGGTTGTGAGCCCCACATCGAGCTCACAATGTACATTTTTCCCTATCAGTATGTCTTTTTGGAATATGGGATGGAAATCCACGCAAACACGGGGAGAACATACAAACTCCTTGCAGATGGTTTTTTGCCCTTGGCGGGATTTGAACACCAGGACCCAGCGCTGCAAGGCTGCAGTGCTAACCACTGAGCCACCGTGTGGCCCCATCATTCTTCTATTTTAAAGACAAGATGTTACATCCGCGCCCATTCAAACTTCTGTGTCATCCGCTCACATGCAGGAATCGTGTTCAGTTTTGATTCCTTGCTTTGGGTTCTTCTAGTATTGTCTGAATATTGTCCTATTCCTTCACCTTGGTAATTGATTTTCCACTACACCCATGTCCATCACATTAGTGTCCCTCTTCTCCTCTAATAATTAATTTTTGCCTTACCTGTGTGATTGACAAGCTATCTTCCTATCAGGTCTGGGGCAGGTTCTTCCTTCCTATTTATTGTTTGCTCACATTCACATTGGTGTTTGCTATTGCCTTGTGCATGCTGAGTATTCTCTCTTGCTGTTTACTACCTCAATTGATAATTCCTGACCTCCCAGGATACCTTTGACTACTCTCTTGGATTTCAATTCTGTACTGCGTTGCTTGACTATTACTGAATTCTTGGCTAGTTGACCTCCTCCCTTTTTTGTTGTTTGTCTTGTCTGTTTTGTGTGTCTTCACCTATATCTAGGAAGGGTTTGTCATTTGTTGTCTAGAACAGTTCTGACAAGTAGGCAGGGACAGAGGGAGGTTCAGCCTATGGCTCACTGTCTTGTCGTGTCCCTCCCTCCAGGGTTCACCACTGGGGGGGACTTCACCACAGCTACTGGGGGATTTCTCCTCTAGAAATCCCCTTACACCAGCTTTCTCTGAAATGTTTGCTTATAAATCTGTAAGTTCAGAGCTCAGCCGGTGTTTCCTGTTCTCTATACGAATCTTTTGTGTGTTCTATCCTCACTCTCCTTTATGTCCCATACTCAAATACTTGTGGAAGGAGAAATTTCTATGAAACTGCACTTCCTCATGGAGCAGTCACCTTGTGGGTATATCAATTACTGTATGTAAATAATATCAAGCTGAAGTCACTATAGTTTTCTGTTCAGAGCCTAGGAAGTGAGCAATACCTTACTACAACATCATACATGGCATGAATGTAGCTCCAACACCTACATCTGCAGAGGAGCTGCATAAACAGTAGAAGACATTTCATCAAAATTATTTGCCACTGGTTCTCAGAAAAGTTTAGATGAATAGAGACAGTGTAACATCTCTGCCTGTTCGGGTCACTGCACTACCCTCTGCTCGTGTGCTGCGGCGCAGGAGGTGGGTGCAGTTTGGGTCTTGGATTAAAGTTTTTGGTCGCACTGTGTGAACTCGGCTATAGTTCTGTGATTGCATTTGCACCACACCCATCTTCTGCCAATGTTGCCTCTGTCCATTAAGTGGTTAATCTGGCCTTGCCCTGTGATTGACAGCCTGCCTTCCTGTGAACTCCATGGGCAGGTTCTTCCTCCCTATTTAGCCTTGGTTCCCATTCACACCAGTGCTTGCTATTGCTGTGCGCATACTTGCTCTTTACTGTCTCTGTTTTGATTACTCTATTATACTTGACCTTTGGCTTTCCTCACTGACTTCTCTTTTTGGACTCCGATTAGGTACTGCATTGCCCGAATGTTACTGACCCTTGGCTAAGTTGACTTCTCATTGTTGTTGTTCGTCTTGTCTGCGTTTTGTATGTCACATAGTCAGGGAGGGACTGTCTTCGTGGTTGTTGCCTATTACCTAGAATAGGGTCTGGCAATAGGAAGGGAAAGTTGGGGGCTTTAGCTTAGGGCTCACTGTCTCTTGTGCCCCGTCCCAGGGTTTCCTAACACTGCCTTACAGAAAGTGAATTTGTCTGCACCTGGTTCTTCCTGCACTACATTTGTTATTTTACTTTGTACAAGTAATACAGTAATTACATCATCCAAAACCAGCATGAACAAGAGACGATAGAATGGGGTAAGATAATGATGGGCTAAGGTGTCGACTGTATGTAAGAAACCACAGCAAGGCTTCAATAAATGTAATAGCTCCAAACCTGTCTCCTCTGAGAATCTTTTCATATGAAAGAGCAAGTTCATTTACGTCTGAAATACATCAAAACAGACAGAATGTTCTTCTTAACACGAGCTGTTTAAAATTTAATAGAACTACAGTAAGTACAACTTGTTAACTTGAAGCGCTGCAGGTGGTAGAAACCCTCCCCTGTTTTAGCCCGGGCGCTTTACTAATCCTTTGTGCGTCTTGCAGACACTTCACTGGATGCTGTACTTTGATGTGATGAAAACTAAACCATTTGCAACGTTGAAAAAAAAAAAAAATTAAAAAAACTTTCTATTGTTGCATAATTCAATGACAGACATCCCGTAATAAATTTCAGCTCATGAACTGCGCTATAGAACTTCAAATCCTCCAAATTATTATTTTGTAATTATTTGACTCGCGTGTCATTTCATTATTCCCTGCGCTGATACAGAGGAACGCATTGGGAGCTGTTAATGCAGCATTAGACGGCTTCATATCTCTTTATTAAGTTGCTCTCCTTGGAGCGTTGCCGATGACCCATGCTGGAATTAGTCAAGGGAATATTAAATTTGCCTTTCAGCAAAATTCTGTTGAAAGAAAAGATTTACTTAAAGAACTATATACCAAGGAAAGTGTAAATTAACTCTTGCTTTACGCAAGGAGCATTTCTTCTTTCCATTCCTCTTATCTGGTGATCTTGAGAAGCTAATGTCATAGAGGACGTTGTCATTCTCGTTCCCGATTCTCATCCTTGACTGCTCTGAAGACATACAATACTGTAAGTGGTTGCTGTAAAGTCATTCTATAGTCTGGTGAGTTTTGGTGTTGTTTGGCAAGCTGACGTTCGGGGCTTTTTATTCCTCGGAAGCTTCACACCACCAAGTATTCTGTTGGATGAAACCGATGCCATCACTGGGGAAATGTATGCCATGATGGACCACACTTGTGTATCTCGTGATCTGATGGATTTTTTTCTATGATGAACAAAGCACTGGTCTTGAAGAACTTGACTGGTCTACCTTAACCTCAAACTCATCAAACACTTTTGGGATGAACTACAATGGAGTTGGTGAGCCCAACATCACACATTTTCTTTTGCATTGATTGGCATGAATTCCCACTGACACCTCCAAAATCTTGTAGAAAACCTTGCCAGAGGAGTAGAAGAGATGGGGTTAACGCCATGCCTATGGATTTAGAATGGAATGTCATCAAAGCTCCAGTTGATATAATCGTGTTCCAATACTTTTGTATATAGGTTGTGTTGTATCTAGACATAACCAGGACAAGATAGGAAACAACTTTAAATGTTTAGGATTTGGCCATGATGAATGGTTTTCTATTTCTTTTTATTTTCTTTTTATGTAGATTGTGAGCCCCATATAGGGGGCTTTATAGAGTGGGACATGGGGAGAACATACAAACTCCTTGCAGATGGTGTTCCTGGCAGGATTTGAACCCAGGACTCTAGTGCTGCAAGCCTGCAATGCTAACCACTGAGCCACCTTGTTGCCCCTAATGATTGACTATTTCTGACTCATTAAATGTTTTCTGTAGTAAGTTCAAATTCCATTACCTGATTTTCTATGAATGGCATGTAGAACATTTAGTCATTACAAGTCTGCAAGATCTTATATGGAAATCTGGAAAATATTTTCTTTCTGCAGCGATGCATGGAGCATTTTGTTTCAAAGAACCTTGTGCTGATATTTACACTATACACAACGGAACGTTCTCTTCTAACACTTTCCCTGAAGCAAGATGGAGGTAGTCCAATGTGGAATGCCATTACATCAACAATTTATAGCTTCATTCTGGGACTTTCTTTCACGTATCCTATACAAGATTAAAAAGGCTTTATGTAAGTTTAAAATCTAAAAATGTTTGTGCATCTGTAAGAAAAAAATGAGGCAATATTGATAACTTTTTGTATATACTGCACCTAGGAAAGCGTGAAGTGGAAGTGACATTATTATGCTCTGGGGTCTCTTTAGACCTCAGAATATAATAGGTGGAGACCCAGGGGAGGTGTAAAAAATGAAAACATTCATACTCAGAATCCTTTACCTCTTTTGGACCTCTCTTGGTCTCCTCGGTAGGGTTGAGCCGATCTTGAGATTTTAGAATCATTTTTAAAATCTGATTTTTGATAATTTTCCAGCTGATCCCGATCGTGAAATTTGCTTGATTGCCTATCGGGATCTGACCTTTTCAGATCCCTATCGCTCAAACCCATTAATGATATATACATGAATACGGTTGAGCTGATCTTCAGATAACCTCTGACCTCGATCCCGCTGGAATTCCGATCGCGATTGTGAAATTTACTCAATTGCCGATCGGAATCCGATCTTTTACGATCCTGATCGCTCAACCCAACTCATCTCAGGCCTCAGTGTTGACTTCGGGCACATGATTGAGTAGATTGAGAGTGAGCACCTGAGAGAGTGCACCTGAAGCTGCAAGGAAGCCCAAAAGAGATAAGGGAAGATGAGTATAAATGTTTTCTTAATTTTTCACACTTCCCCTGGGCCTTTATCTATTACACTTTGGGGTCTGGAGAAACCTCAGAGTATAATAACTTACAATTTACTGCAATCTTGCAGTGGCCATTTTAGCTAATCTGAGACAAATCACCAACTTTTTGGTTTTATTGAATATTTGGGTCAAACCTGGTCAGAATTAATTGGTTTGCCTATTTCTAATATAAGGAGAAAAAAATAGAAAAAGAAAGAAAAAGAAGGAATGGAAAAGGGGAATGGCAGAGTGAGAGTGAAACAAAGAATGAGAGAGAAAGAAAGAGAGAAAGTATGAAAAAGTGAAATCAAAATTAAGATATAGAAACAAAGAAAAAAGGGAAGAAAAGAGGGAAAAGTGAAGCAGAAAAAATGAGAAAAATAGAAAGGAAGAAAGAGAAAAAGGACAAGAGAGAGAACTACTTTACAGGGAATAACCACTAAACTCTGAACCTGCAGTCCCATAAGCAAATATGATAGAAAAAAATAGAAGACAAATTATTAGAAAGTGAGAGCTCTAAACATGCAGGTCCACAAGCAAGGATTGGAGAGAGGGAGAAGAGGGAAAAGAGGAGAAGTGAGCGAGTTAAAGAAAGAAAGATGAAAGGAACATATATATCAGTTTTCCAGGGAATGTGCACAAAGCCCTGAACTTGCAGCTCCACAAGCAGATATGAGAGAGAAGGAATGAAAAAGACAAATCTAAAGGAGAAGTAATAGGAAAGACACAGAGAGAGAAAAGGGGAATGAGCTTAAGGAAGAGACAAAGAAGGGAAGAGAGACAAGCTTTACAGGGAATGTCCCCTGAGCTCTGAACCTGCAGATCCACAAACAGGTATGAAAGTAAGACAAGCAAAATAATGTAATAAAAAGAAAATGCAATTGCATTTATTCCTACATTAAGCCTAGGGCTACAGAACAACTATAAGTCGTATTAGTAAATGGAGTCACATTGCGACCCAAAGGTGCTGCAACCGCCACAAAAAACTCAAGCCATGTTTGACTTCTTTGCAATTAGAAGTCTTGGTCGCAGCACCCTGTGGGTTACAAAGTGATTCCACTCACTAACATGAGTGAACGAGTCGCAGGGTGACACGGCGATCTTTGGGCACATGAAAGGAGGTGTCATGTAGCTTAAGGAGGCGTTCACACTACTGCCACTGTATGCCCAATGGTTTCCATCCTAAACCCCAGGGAAACTGGACAGGAGACGGCTTCTTAGAGGTCAGTTTTAAAAGCCATTCATTAGAATGGGTTTTATAGCAAACCACCAGTGTTCATATGCAGTCTCTCTGCTTAGTAACCAGGTTTTTTGCATGGACACAAAGTCCTACATGTACGACTTTGTGTCCTTGCAAAAAAAAGGTGAAAAGGCTGCATATGGACACCGATAGTTTGCTTTAAAAACCCATTCAAATGAATAGCCTTTAAAGCTGACCACCGGCAAGACGTCCTCTGTCCAGTTTCCCCGGGGTTTAGGATGGAAACCCCTGGGCGGACAGCGGTGGTACTCCCCCTTAGCCTATAAACTCCTAAAAGTACTAACCCAACCAGAACCCACCCCCAGGCTAGAATGTCTCTTTCCTATATTGGTCCAGGGTTGTCAGAATGTACGAGCCCTCCCGTCTTTACCTGCTGCTACTCTGTTGCACTTTCCTCGGCGCCTCGGTCTCGATAAACATTCACTCGGCACTTTCAATGCATAAATATTTTAAGTTTGAATTTGTTTAATCAAGTTACAAAAAAACATCACATTTCATTGCTTGGATATTTCAATTGAACATCTTCCAAGCTCTCCGTTTCTGAAATAAACCACACAGGGAAAGCAAATATTCATAAAAGAAATATGATTCTATAAATGTAATTCAGGATCATATTTGAAGTTCAGAGCTGAATAATTATTACTTTCTTATGAGGAGTATGGTCGGTCGCTATGTTTGAATTATAAAACTGCATGAACAAACATTTAAATCATGTCTCTGCATATCTAAATGTCTCATTCCCGAGTATTTGCTGAGAACAACAAACAAATAAGAATGCAACTCAGGAAATATTAATTGCCAGGATAATCATATATTGCAAAGTAAAGAGTGGCAGAGCTTGGAGAATTGTTTCTTGTTGAGAAGGACTTTATAGGAAGCCAGATAATTCTGCGGATATTTTAGGAGTTTGGAGGCTGTTACCGCACCAGGTGATAGCTCGGCTGAGCAGAAAATACTGCTTCTAAAAATATTTGTCAGTACATACCAATACAGACTAATATTTATGTATAATATGTTGTTTGTAAAGCCAGAAACGCTCTGTACGTGCCTGGGGGAAGGGATTGGAAGGGGCAAGCCTCGATGGGCACATAGGGTCGTCATCTTGTCCTTCAATTAGAAGTGTCCACCGTTTTTTTAGTTTGTCTATTTTCCATTAAACCAATTTAATACAATGTCACAAATTAATAGCAAAACCTTATGCTGTAGCACACATCAAACACACAAATAGCCTATCACTTTGTGATACAAAATTACAAAATCATGTTATTTAGAAAATCTGGTTATCTTTTGACACACATGGGAAAAGGAAGAGGAAGGTTAAAAGGGTTGCCCAGATAGAAATTTTGAGAGAGAAATGTTATTATTTGTCTATTGTTCCAATATATTTCCTGTATCAATTCTTCATGGTTTTCTAGATCTCTGCTTGCTGTCATTCATTCTGCTTACTTCCAGGGGATAAAAATCAGAGCAGAGTCATGTGATAGGCAGGTCATGGTCATGTGATATACAGTCCATGGTCATGTGATGGACACATAAGTGCACAGCTCATTATAGGCAGATGTCCGATCACTGTGCTGTGACGGTAATGAGATTTGTACCTGTGTGTCTGTCACATGACCATGGATTTTATAACAAATGACCAAGGATCATATATCACATAACCATTAGAGATGAGCGAGTAGTACTCGATTGAGTAGGTATTCGATTGAATACTATGGCACTCGAAATACTCGTACTCGATCGAATATTACTCGCTGTTCAAATGTAAAAGTTCGATGCAGAACCAGCAGTGATTGGCCAAATGCTATACAGTCGGCCAATCAACGCTGGTTCTTCTCCTACCTTTAGAAGTCTTCTCCGTGCAGCTTCCCCACGGCATCTTCCGGCTCTTCATTCACTCTGCCAGGCATCGGGCCTGGGCAGAGCCGACTGCGCATGTCCGCTTGTAGTGCGGGCATGCGTAGTTGACTCTGCCCAGGCCCGATGCCTGCCAGAGCGAATGAAGAGCCGGAAGACGCCGTGGGGATGCTGCAACGAGAAGACTGCATGGAGGATCCAGCCCGACCCTCACTCGTGGACTTAATAAGTATAATTTGATCGAACGTTGCCTACCCCTGAAACGAGTATTTTCCTACCATAGACTATAATAAGATTTGTTTTCTAATATAACTATTTATGCAAAGTTTCTTGAAACAACAGCACCAATTTATGTTCAAGGCACACGGCAGTTGTCCTGACCTAATACTATAAATATCTCTGCACTGTGGCAACAGATGTAACAAAACTTTAAAAAAACTTCCAAAAACCTCTTCCATATGTATCAGCATGAAATTAGAAGCAGTCAGTGGTGCAGTACAAGCCCACACAATTCCTTGACTTTCCTAGATGCCCACAAAATGGACTGATGTCACACACCCCGAGGTCAGCGCTGAGACCTGTGATTGGACCTCAGTGGTCATGCGAGGGGCGCCTACCTCATGTGCCATGACCCAGCATGACATCAGCACATCCCACTTGACTGCCTGTGACGTCAGCCAGGAGCCAGAAGAGGATAACAGGAGACCAATGGATGCCTCAAGGATGCCCAGTAGAGGTGAGGCAAGGTGAGTATAAGTGGTATGGTTAATCACTAGAGATGAGCGAGTGGTACTCGAGCGAGTAGGTATTCAATCGAATACTACGGTATTCGAAATACTCGCACTTACTCGAGTACCACTCGCTATTCGAATGGAAAAGTTCGATGCAGAACCAGCGTTGATTACCCGAATGCTTTACAGTCGGTCAATCAACGCTGGTTCTTCTCCTACCTTTAGAAGTCTTCTCCGTGCAGCTTCCCCGCGGCGTCTTCCGGCTCTGAATTCACTCTGCCAGGCATCTGGCCTGGGCAGAGCCGACTGCACATGTCCGCTTGTAGTGCGGACATGCGCAGTTGGCTCTGCCCAGGCCCGATGCCTGGCAGAGTGAATTCAAAGCCGGAAGACGCCGCAGGGAAGCTGCACGGAGAAGACTTCTTGGAGGATCCAGCCCGACCCTCACTCGTGGACTTGGTAAGTATAATTTGATTGAACGTTGCCTACCTCTGAAACGAGCATTTTCCTACCATAGACTATAATAGGGTTCGATATTCGATTCGAGCAGTCGAATATTGAGGGACTGCTCGAAACAAATATCGAACCTCGGACATTTTACTGTTCGATTATCTCTAATGACCATAGATTGAACATTACATGTGCCAGTTCCATTTTGAATTTTGCAATAAGGCAGATATTGCCAGGGTTCAGTGGCCACTACTCATTAGTTCCTGTTGTAAACCAAATAAAGGTCTATTATACTACAAGATCTATGTTTTTCATTGAGTGCCTTTGTATGTAATAGTGCAGTAGAATGGGGTATTCCATACAGCAAGAAAAAAAGTATACTTTAGATACCAACCAAACAGAGGTCAAATGAATAGTCTTTTGGGTTTGACATATGCCACATACAGCAAACAGACATTGCAAATGCAGTGTGAAAGTAGTCTTAGAGAACTTGATGTAGAGCTTACACTAGGTTCACACCTGCATTTTAGTTTCCATTCTTTGAGTTCGTTGGGGGACCCCCAAAAATTAGAAACCTAATCTGATTAAAAAGTGTTTACCCATCTATGGGGTCCATCAGTTCCACTTTAAAAAGACAGAGGGAAAAGTCCGTCTTGCAGAACTTTTCTTTCCGCTTCTTTCAACCAGAATGGGGGATAGACTCTGTTTGCATTCCATGAGTAAGGAAGTTTTCTCCTGAAACGCGTAGGTTCTGTTCACCATACCTATGGAATCGTAGATTTTTTAAATTTTTCATTAAAAGCTATGCTTTATTTTTAATATTTTGTATTGGGATCTGTCACTTTACTAGAGACCTTACCCTTACAAGATGACATCCTTGTTTAAATCCATGACCTTGAAGCACAGCATATAATCCAATGGCAAGTTTTCTGTGGAGTAGTTTCATTTTGCGATTCCGCATTAGATGGGAAAATGTATCAATTTGAGTGACTCGGAGCAATATTTGGTCATCAGCACTAAGCTAAGCTATGTCATTGTTTTATACATTTCCATCTTGTGGGGTTTCCTGGTGCAGCAGTATGGAGAGTATAGGAAGAACGGGGTGATCCTGTGGACGGAGGCAACTTGTAATGACAGGATCAGAGGAGGAATTGTTCTACTAAACAGGCAGAGAATGGTCTGGAAAACTGCAGCCATACACAACACTGGTTTCCAACAAACATGTCTGAACACACAACTCCCTGTTCCTTAGCATGGATGGACTATTACAGCAGTGACTAGTGCAAGCACCATTAGTGCAAGACTCCAGGGGGCAAAAGAGCAAACATCGTATCACTAGTCAGCAAAGAAACATTGCGTGGTTGGTTGGATCCAGATTTCTGTGGCACCATGCTCATGGAAGGGGCGAGAAATGATGACTCCTTCCTGTGAGGCATCATCAATGGTTCAGGATGATAGAGATGGAGTGATAGTGGATGAAGAACTTCTTGGAACATGAATGGATGGTACATGAGTAGGATGTGGTTGTGAACACCAATGGAAATCCAACGCTCTCCTAGTAGGGGGGCTTTAATAAATCCACCATTCAGTATATATGACATCATTTAACCCCACATGTTTTTAGGATTTGCTATAAAGTGCAGCAGAGTTACTATCATCGAGATTAGTCTAACATCAGCATATTCCATATGACAATTACCGGCGGCCCTGATGGATGTATCTACGTGTTACAGCGCTCCCATCATCGGTAATTCATATTGATTATTTGCTATAATTGTAATAATGGAGCCTGTGACATCGCATAGAAATGAAAACAGATTCTTTAATTAAATTTCTGCATCACATTTGTTTGAAATATTTAAGATGCAGGTTTTGTTTCTATAGATTAAGTATCACTTAACTATTCTGTGCATGAAACCTGCGGAGGAGCCGTCATTCATTATATCTGCAATATCTGCGCCCCGGCTTCGCCTCTCAAACATTTGATTAAAGCATTTTCCTCGTCTTCTAGAAACATTGATTTATTTTAATTATTTTGCTTAATAACAAATTAAATTTGCGACTAATGTGTCATATATGTCAGGAGATCTTTTAATTGTGAAATAATTGCATTTCTTTACACCTAGTCTTTCTTGATTTTTGAAGCTTGTCATCAATCCTTTAGCGATTACTGACCTGATAGAGAAATACATATCCAATTAATCAAGCCTTGTAGGAGGAAAACCTTTATTTAGATGTACAATAATTAGATAAGGAAAATGCAGGGGAAAAAGACAAGAAAATGACTCCCAAGGTAGTTACGTCTGTGGCTTCGACTTGGAGGAAACTGAGCAGTTTGCAAAGTTGATTAATTAGTTTTAGGCTGTCTCTGAAGACTCGGTATTTAGAGGCATCAGTGATTATGGGAAAAACGGAAAAACTACCAAATATAGATAAATAGGAGAAGATTCAGGATCAAAATGGCTGCGGGCCTCAGTGCAAACTCTGTAACAGTCCATGTGTTATGGAGTAGAGGGGGCTCTGGGGTCCATCATGTCTGACTCCTACCTGTGCACCCCTATAACCTTGTTGAATCAAATTCTCCACATTTTTCAAACAATGAATGCCCATATTGTTTCTACTTAGTACAAATGTAGCAAAGGTTAACTTCATATGTAACAGGTTCCATAGGCTGTTGCAGACATCCTTCAATTGAGGTAAACTGGTTAGCTCAGGGGAAGGGAAATAAATTAAGACTCAGGGCTCGTTCACATCTGCGTCCCGGCACTCCGTACTTAGGCTTCCGTTTCCTGCCTAAAACACAGGCAGGATACGGAAACCTGCAGGAGTCTCTCTCACCCATTCATTTGAATGGGTGAGAGAGATGTCCTGCCGTGCGCGGCGGTGAGCGTTTTAGGCTCTCCGCCGCGAAACCAGGTTTTATAATCTGGACACAGAGTCGGACATGCAGTACTCTGTGTCCAGATAAAAAAATCCGGTTTCGCAGCGGAGAGCCTAAAACGCTCACCGCCGTGCACGGCCGGACCCGGTCTATGGTTTCCATCTTCTGGCATGCAGAAGACGGAAACCATAGAACGGAGACCCCAAACGCAGGTGTGAACCCAGCGTCAGAAGCAATGCTCACCCATCCCCAGTCCCTTGTTATGGCGATAGGTTCCCTGTCCCATCCCAAGCAGGCACTAGATTGGCCATGAGGGAGACAGTTTAGGAGACCACTGTGGCCAGTCATTGGCCTCACAGGACTTATAGGAACTGGTACTCAAAATGCCAACCACTGAGACCAATAATTGGCTGTAAGGATCAGCTTCAATTCTGACCCCTCAATGGGTTGGAACAAGAGACATGATGTCATAATAGGGGACCAGGGTTAGGTGACAAGTGTGACATTTTTATCTTACCCCTACCCCCGGGTTTTGTACTTTGGTCGTAAAGCAGTTTTAATATAGTAAAAGCCATCTATCATCAGCAGAACAAACATGAATAAAACATAACCTTTATTATGACTTATAAAACCACAATCAGCGTTAATGAATACTTAAAAACGGAGAATCCCCATAAACCATAAGTGACCAGCCTTAGACTGTATATATGTGGGTTATCCACTTATCCACTCATCAGTCCAGGATAAAATGGAATAAATAATAGAATCTTTCTGAGATTCAGAGGAACATAAGCAGATAAAACAAGGGGGAGGCAGTTCTGTGATGTGAGTGGGTACATCTGACTGGTCCATTGCCAACATTTCCACTGTATAGGGTGTAATGCTTCCAGTAGGCTTGTTTAGCAGATGTTATTAAATTCCCCTAGATCACTCTGATCCCAAAGAACTCCAAGGGCAGTATCACAGAAAGCCCTGTTACAGCCCTACATATTCCTATATGCATATTTCAAGGGCCAGTTGTTTAACTTAGGGTCCATTCACAGTCAATGGAAGTTTTTTTTTTTTTCAGCTCTGAAATTCTACACCAAATTCCTTACCATTTTCCTCTGTGTGAATGGATCCTAAAGCTGCCATAACTGAGCTGCTTGAATGCGTTGGGGGAGATTATTCCTAATACTGCTCATTTGGCTTCACAACATCAATGCCCATACATTGTATAGCCCTGCATTCCTCCTCATGTACAGTGTTGATATGTTTAGTAAGAGGGGTGTAATTTTTGTTGGCAATATCATCCAAGTCATCTCCTACACGTGACAGAATGTCTTGCCCACATACTCCAGACCACAGGGGCATTTGGTTCTACAGATCATCCCATGAGTCTTACACATGATTAAATCTCTTATTTCATATTTTATATTGGTCTTATTGTGATGTTTGCTCACAAATTATATTTGAGCAGGTGATGCAACCTCTGCAACGAAAAAAGGTCTAGGTAAGTACCTCCACCTCCTCCAGATGAGCAGTGACTATGTACTGGTCTGTCTCTCTAAGATTGTGCTTTTTTAAACGTATTTTGGGGGCAGCTGCCCAACACCTCTAGAAGATCCTCATCCATCCATAACGTCCCAATATTCAACATGTGCCACAATGTTTCCACTGTAGATCTCAATAAAACTTTGCTGCAAATCCACAGTAAGTACACAGCAAAATTCGCCAATGTTATATGCAGATTTTAAACGGATGTTGAAAGAATAAAAACCAGTGCTGAAAATTTACAGCTTGCTCAATTTTCCTGGCAGATTTTTTTCTGTTTCAAATGGATGGAGTTTATAAACCCCCATCCACATGTATTATACAGTAAATTTTTGCAGATTTGTGGTGTTCAACTACACTGAAATCCAACAAAGGAGTAAGGTTGTTGTCTTCCATACTTTGCGAAAATCAATTTTTCTCTGCACATTTGCACTTATATGGGGTTGGGCAGGTGGAAATGAAAAATAAAGTGGGAAAGCTGTAAAAAGGGTTTTTTTTTTTTTTTTTTGACATATGTAGAAACTTTTCTTTAGCTCCAGAATCTCAGCTCTTCCCTCTCCCAATAGACCTCTACTGGCATGAGCAATCTAACTTGTCTCATGTGCAGTCTGTCCCAAGAAGAATACACGCTCCCTGTTCTTGTCGCTCCTCTTCTCTCTCATTCACATGCCTTCAGAGCGCTGTGCGCGCCCTTGCCTCCCTAGGCTAGCGTTACTGATGCTGGGAGTAGGCAGGGCTTGTTGTGGATTAGGAGAGTGTGGGCGGGTACAGGGCGGGGAGACGTGAGTGCATCACTCACGCCACAAGCCACAAACCCTTCTCCCAGCATCTCTAACACTAGCCTAGGGAGGCGGGGGCGCGCACAGCGCTCTGAAGGCACGTGAATGAGAGAGAAGAGGAGCGAGAAGAACGGGGAGCGGCAGCAGCAGCACATGTGAGAAGATAAGTTGAGCTTTTTTAGGCGGGATCGGAACCCAATCGCGATCGTGAAATTTATTCGATTGTCGATTGAGATCCGATCTTTTCCGATCCCGATTGCTCAACCCTAAGCATGACATATATTTTGCTAATGCATTTCATTAACATTTTGTTTTTTGAGTTTTTTTTTTATGTATGTATTTTTACAAAATACTTTTAATATATTTCTCCAGCTATAATGCATCTAACAAAATCGACTTTTCAGTGCAGATATAGCATATGTTAACTTGACATTTAACTCATTAAATACCAATAAAATAAATGGTATTCAACACATTGAACATAATGCATGTTGGGGGTAACGTAGGATACAACTTGCTTTACATGAAGTGGCTTTAGTGAAGGCTTTTGCTGTCTCCCACATTCCCTTTTCTGGACTACGGCTCACACGTTCAGCCTTACAGAGCTAGCATTATTTCCCAGTTTGCAGGCTTTATAAAATGAACAGGTTGTGCCACCATAATTAAATTCCTGCGGTTTTTTTCTGTTTTCGAAAAGTGCTAAACATATTTGGGGAAATCAATGGCAAAGTGACCCGAACAAAAAAATTGCATTGGCAATAAATTACTATACAACGAGGTCTTTTACATGAGCCTCCTGAGAATGCACAAATGGCCTGATTATTAGGGGCGGGGGCTGTGCAAGGAAACCTTTTGTACTTCTAAGATATTCAAGATTAGCAGAATATGAAAACACTGAATAATGGAGAAGGAAAATTTAGCTAAAAAAAAAAGGTAAAATAAATAAAAATAGGTGATAAATACCAAGAATGTTTAAAGAGGGGAAGTTATAGGGTCTGCAAAGGTAGAAGCTACAGAGGAGGGATCAAAGACCCCTCCACCACCTAAGAAGACACTGGGATTAAACACTGCTCGTCCTAGATGAGGGCACTGCTGGATCACAGGTCCCCACTTTAGGTATTTAATCTTGTCATGAGGATAATCCACGCAGCAAAAACGTTAACATTTTGGCTTAAAGTAACATATTACTGTATGCGGTACATTGCAGGCAACTAGAGATGAGCAAACAGTAAAATGTTCAAGGTTCGATATTCGTTTCGAGTAGCCCCTCAATATTCGACTACTCGAATCGAATATCGAACCCTAGTATAGTCTATGGGGGGAAAATGCTCGTTTCAGGGGTAGGCAACGTTCAATCAAATTATACTTACTAAGTTCAAGAGTGAGGCACTACAAGCGGACATGCGCAGTCGGCTCTGCCCAGGCCCGATGCCTGGCAGAGTGAATTCAGAGGCAGAAGACACCGCGGGGAAGCTGCACGGAGAAGACTTCTAAAGGTAGGAGAAGAACCAGTGTTGATTGGCCGACTGTATAGCATTCGGCCAATCAATGCTGGTTCTGCATCGAACTTTTACATTCGAATAGCGAGTGGTACTCGATCGAATACCTACTCGATCGAGTACTACTCACTCATCTCTACAGGCAACGTAATATTCTATGCTCAGGAATACTGAATCATCTCCAACTCCACCTAATTTGTATTGTACCTGTAACTAGGATTGAACCGATCTTTAAGGATCAATTTTAAATCCGATTTTGGATCATTTTCCAGCCGATCCTGATCCCGATCGTGAAATTTGCTCGATCGCCGATCAGGATCCGATATTTCTCGATCGCTGAACCCTATTAATGATATATAAATGAATTGGGTTGAGCCGATCTTGAGATAACCTCCAACCTCGATCCCGCCGGAAGAGATCGGGATCGGAATTCCGATCACGATCGTGACATTTACTCGATCGCCGATTGGAATCCAATCTTTTCAGATCCTGATCGCTCAATCCTAACCATGACTTATATAACTGCTCCAATACATGATTTTTTTGGGGAAAGAAAAGAGGCAATTAGGGAGGATTAGTCAGATATGGTTTGGTTCATTTGTATATGCCAAACAAACAAATGGTAGTTCCCGCACTTACCAAGAAAATATGGTTATGGCCAGGGTCCCAAGTGGCGTAAATGTCATGATTTGCCCACATTGGAGACGCTGCCGAAAAAAATTGCTGTGTTTTACAGTCAGGGCAAAGTGGATGAGAATCTAGCAAATCCCATTCCCACTTTGCGGTAAAAACCGAACTGCGGACATGCCAAGATTTCCAAAATTGGCACGGTTTTGTAAATCGCAGCATATCAATTATATCTACGGAAACGCCAGAGGTTTCCCCATAGGTGTAATTGAAGCAGAAAATTTGCAGAGGAAATCTCTGTGAACTTTCTGTCTAAAGCTTTTTTGCTGCGGGACACTACATGGGGCCTTAGCTTTAAAATATAAATCTCTTACTGAGACATTCAGATATAAACAAAGATACAATCACATTACTAAAAGAAAAAGATCTAATGTGTTTCGGATTTTAGTATCTCGTCCTTACCTATAGATGTCTTCAATGGCTTGGTTCTCAGAGATGAAATTTTTGTTTACCCCTTTAAAGAGAATCTATCAGCATTGATGTCACTCAGATCTGCCCCTTTACACAATGATTGATTAGTGATTCAAGATTTGTTTTGCAAATATTCACAAGGTTCAATGGCAAATTTGGACCCCAAACAGAATATAATAACGGGAGGCCAAAGAAGGTGTATAAAAAAAAGCTAAAAAAAAAAAAAATTGTACTCACCTCTCCTGGGTTCTGTCACAGTGAATCCCATCCCTACACTGCAGGAAAATACATGCAGTGGGCACTAGAGAGAGAAGTTTCAATTATTTTTCATTCCACTTCTTTATCTTATAATTGTTTATGCATTTTTAACTTTGAGTTACTTTAGAAACAAATTGTGGTATAAAAC
Organism: Leptodactylus fuscus; assembly: GCF_031893055.1. Taxonomy (NCBI): domain Eukaryota; kingdom Metazoa; phylum Chordata; class Amphibia; order Anura; family Leptodactylidae; genus Leptodactylus; species Leptodactylus fuscus. The sequence continues at coordinate 56,850,791 of NC_134275.1, read as the reverse complement.
TGTGGTTTTCCATAGATACGATCCCACATGTAGCAGATTGTCTATGGATTTTGCATATTCTCACCCTAACTTTCCTGTTTAAGTTCCACAGCTATTTCCGCAGGATCATGAATAACCAAAGTTGTTTTATGTAGATTTTTTAACAGATTGTATTTAGTGTTTGCTTCAGTAATGACAGACCACGGCTTCCCGAGACAAGCAGCGATGAATCCACTGACACCATTAACCTTGTTATAAAGAGATCAGAAAAAACTGCAATTATCCCGACTTACGAGGTTCTTCTGCCGCGCCCACCGTGCGGGGGTGAGGGGCACGGATATGCTTCCACCTACTGCTTACCTAAGAAACTTAGTGGTCTTGTAAGAATCACTTTAGATAGAGATGTAGCCAAATTTAACAGAATTTTTCATATAAACTTGACTTCTCCATGTCTTTTGTTGTCAGTTATGGTGACTGAAGATTCAAGTGGAAGATAGCTACATCTGTAAGATTTACAATTCATCGCATTGCGATTTTTGCTCCTGGTTTGGTTATTCAGCATTTTATATAGACCTTTCATCAGATTGGGCACAGGCAGTTCTATATACTGCTAGAAAGCTGACAGTGCGCTGAATTCAGCGCACTATTGGCTTTCCCGATCTGTGCCCTGGGTAAAGAGCTATCGGTCCCGGTACCGTAGGGCTTTACAGTCAGAAGGGCGTTCCTGACACTCTGTCAGGAACGTCCTTCTCCTCAGCAGCGCATATCACGCTGTACAGTGTGAGCGGGGAGGAACGCCCCCTCCCCTCCTGATAATACTCGTCTATGGACGAGCACTGTGAGCAGAGTTCCTCCCCGCTCACACTGTACAGTGCGATAGGCACTGCTGGGCAGAAGGGCATCCCTGGCTAACTGTCAGAAACGCCCTTCTGACTGTAAAGAGCTACAGTACCGGGACCGATAGAGCTTTACCCAGGGCACAGATCGGGAAATAGAATTGCCTGTAGCCAATCTGATGAAAGGTCCTCTTTAAGGGTGTAATTGTGTATCAAAAACATCAAGCGTTAGTAGAAAGAAGAAAATTGGTGCAGAGTTCTTAAAGGGGTTTACTCTGTAAAGATTTTTTACCCAGGACCACTCGTTGATCAACCAATTAAATAATTAGTAGCTTCCACTACACAAGCCCTGTGACATCACATTCATTGGTCACATGGCCTGACCATAGCTCAGTCCCATTCAAATGATTGGGACAAGCTGAGACACTAAGTACAACTGCCGCACAAATGTACAGGACTGTGCTTGATAAGCACTGAAGGGGCTGCAGCTTCTTCAAACAGCTGATCAGCTTGGGACCTACGTGCTGAATCCCTGCCAAGCTATAATTCATTATCTATCCTATAAGTCATCAATTAGTACATCTTGGGAACCATCTTTTTTTTTTTTTTTAAATGTAGATTGTGAGCCCCATATATCAGTATGTTTTTGTAGAATGGGAGGAAATTTTGGTGCACTTCTATTTTTGATTTTTTTTTTTTTTTTTAATGCAACTTTTTGATTTTAGACTGCTCAACTTTGCTTCATATCCTCTAAGTCAGAAATAATTACTATTATGGTAATTATAGTGGAGATCTAGGCCAGCATATATCTTTTTGTAGTGTAAGATATGGCCAAGATGTACCAAATTATCCAAGAGGGTTGTGTCCTTCCAGTGGGTTTTTGCTTCCCTACTCCAGTAGGATCTTGATAGAATTTGGAACATCCAATCAAATCAATCTTCCTTTAACCCTTGACTAGACATTCTAGAATCCCCCAATGCATGTAACATGTCTGGCAAGTTGTAGAAATGTACTATGACATTTTGATAAATTTGTAAAATTTCTATAAATTTGATAAATTCATAAATTTCAAACTACTGTTTTTAGAATAATAAATACACATAAAATCTTAGTAACCTGCTCAAAGCACATTTCTTTCTACAATATTCTGCTTTTGACCTAATGTTTCAGTGGAGAATTGAATGTGCTATGAAAATGAAGACACCATTCGAGGTGACCATCGTAAAGTAATAAGCTCGACTAATAGAGTCAATTTTTCCGATTTCTTTCCCATGACTGCCTGTGTTCATTTATTTTGTTCATACAACATGTCCAAATTGTGAAATCATTAATTATTTTGAACAGAATATTTCTAAATTCCGCCTAATCTATGAGCAATGCAACTTGCCGTATAAACTTGGGTAGCAGAAATGTATTCGGCAGCTCAGTGTTCACAAATAAGTTTCCGTTCATTGTAATTTTCCATCTGGCAATCCTTGACTTGACAAAGTAATAAATGATTACAGAACATTCTAAATATTGCAATGAAATGATTATTTGAATAGCTCCCAGTTGTTCACCTTCACTTTGAAAGTGCTAAACTATTACCGGGCAGGATGCAAATTTCAGTCCACAAATACACGGATGCGAAATTTATGGAAATTAAAACACAGTTATATCATGAGGCAGAAGAAGAGGCACAAGAAAACCACTTGATATATGGATTTTTTTGTAATAAAAATCAATAGAAATCCAGGAGTGGGATTTCACATGAATTTATTGAAATCCTTTATGCTTGTTCTTCAATTCCCGTACACAGTAATAAGAAAATCTGCCATGGGTTTTTGATGGATAATGAAATTGTGTCCATTGTCGGTTACAGAAATATGAGCATGACACTTGGACGCAACTGTTTCATTATTAAAGAGAGAATAAGTGTTGGCATTGTGACTGCACCATGAAGTGTGCTAATGGGCTCAGCCAACTGTGCCTCAATGGTGTGAACTTAATACATGTCCTATCACGAGGGTGAAATCTGAAGTTGAGATGGAGAACAAATGGCGTAAGAAGCCAGGAGCTCAGCCAAAAAGTTTTTTTTCTGTGTAAGTTTTCGCAACGTAAAAGTTTGCCAACTTTACTTAATCCATTTGTACATAGTTTTTCCACCTATATTGGGTGTATTTAGGCACAACTATCCCTCCACTTTTGTGCTGTATATTAAAATGGTGGCCTTTCTCTAATCTAACATACAAAACCTGTATGAAATGATAGATATTCCCTTTATTATTTTTTTTTAAATATTTTTTGCCATGATGTTAGATGTTCTCCTGCCACGCAGCCATTTTCCAGGTCACAGTCCGTTCCCCTAATTTCACCTCTTGTTACAGTAATGTCTACCTCTTTGTCTCCTTCTCCTTCCTGCAGACTTTTTGCAGATTTTGTCTCTGGTAGAGGCACAGTGGATTTTTGTGCACCATGTAACAACCAAAATTGGTGCCACAAACAGGACTATTATTGCTATTATTCACCTCTCCTCAGCTGGCAGGATGCCATTTGATCCAGGTTGCAGTTGTATTCTTTGTCTTTGGTTTACTACTGTGCTGTTCTATTTCCATTGCTATACCTAACCAGGCTCTTCCGACAAAGCTTTCTGTCAGTAGTTCTGAGAAATGTAAATATCTAGCTGTATTGGGTTACAGTATCCTAACACATCTACTAAACACACCTACCTTCTTTCGATCTTCTTCTTCTCTTACTTAATGTATTCTTTTATCTTCCTGTCTTTCTTATTAATCTTCCTTACCCCTCTTCTTGGATTCATCTTCTCCTTTTTCCAGTTTTACTACTTTTATCTTGGTAAAAAATATGCAAATCTATTCTCCAGGATGTAATTAGGAGAACAGTGCCTCTGTATGCTGCCCTCTAGAGGGCAGTCCCCATCCTGGAGAATAGATTTGCATATTTTTACCCAGAATCCCTAGCGGAGCAGGAATGACTTCTAAGTCTCCGTACGCCTATGTAGGCACACACTCTCCCTGATGTGTATGATTATCCCCTGACCCTACTTCTATCTAATCACTCTTTCATCTTCATCTTCCTCCATTTATCATTCTTCTTTTTTCCTTCTCCTCTATTTCTCCATCTTTTGATTTCCTCCTCCATCTACTTCTTTTTTGTCTCTTTTTTTCTAGTTTTACTACTTCTATCTAATCACTCTTTCATCTTCATCTTCTCCTTCATCTTCCTCCCTTTTTTATTTTTACTCTTTCCTTCTCCTCTATTTCTTCATCTTTTGTTCATCGCCTTTCTTTACTTCTTTCTTTTTTCTCTCCTTTTTCTCTTCCTTAATTTTTTAAATTTTTAAATTTTTTCTTCATCTCTTCATTCTTCCTAATCCTTTTAATTAACCTTTTTTTTTATCAAAGAAAATGTAAAGTAAACAGTCTCTGTAAGATCTACTAAGTAACTAAATTCTTACTTTGCACCAATAATGGTGTAGAATGTAGAATAGAATGGATCATATTGAGAGTTACTGTTTCCCAACAACTACATTGACCAAAGTTACTGATCCATGGTTTAGACTAAATTTGCATTGCCTAAATCTTACAGAGGATTAGTAATCCATAAAAGAGAGAAGTTCCAGGGCTACAGGATGATCAATCAAAGATGTGGAAAGTAACTTCACTCTTTATCTCAACAATTTTAGAGGATTGACTAAGCCTTAATTGGGTAACGGCCATCACACAGCTGCATTGCATTCAGTATATGTAAATGGGGGCCATTCACACATAACCTTTTTGGTGGTCCATTTTAACAGATCATGTGGGTCATGTCCTATTTTCACCTGTATTTCCGGATCCCTCAATATACTCAAATGGACCATGAAAACAGCTGCCCCTGGACATAAAACGAACATGAAAAATGTTCCTTTATCACAGCCACTTTGGCCATTGGTCGTATGAATTTAGCTTAAATATGACCTGCAATTTTCTTTCCTTTGCAGCATCAATAAACCAATTATCGGAGGATCAGATACAACCTACATAGCTAATAATGAACCATTGAACTGTTCAAGTCTCGTCAACATCGAATACGAAACTGCATAAATATCAGTAAAAAAAAAACAGAAAAAAAACCGAACAGAACACCAATAAATTTAAGATAAAAGCGGAGATAAGCGGAGAGATCGACTGCAGTATTTACAATATATCTTCAAACAGAAAGTCAAATCACACAAGCAGAGAGGTCTGGTGGCGACCCCGGAATCAATAAAACTCTTTGCTTTGCTTTCAGTCGACTTGATTAATATTTGCAAATCCACAATACTCCATTTACAGCTTGTTGATTAAGATAAACTTAATAGCATAATCATTACTTCAACAGGCATAATAGCCGTGTAGTCGCTCCGCCACCGAGCGCGCACAATCATTTCGAGCAGCTGCACACAACTCTGGGGTGAGCTCGGAATAAGGATAATTACGCAGAAAGTTAACAATATTTACAACTGGTGTTTTTCCTAAGACCTCCAACCACATTTCTGGCAGCTTTTTAAATGTTTTGTTTTTATTTGATGTAATTTATGTAATTATCATTTATAATTAATTCAGTGATGGAGATATTTCTACAACAAGATGATTTTATGGTGCTTGTCCATTTAATAAGCGTGGATATCACAACAGCCCCCAAAGGATTCCTTTCCTAACTTTGCTATATCCATTAATGAGTAGATATACATCACAATATTTCCTGATTTTTCTATCTTGGAGAATTGTGTAGCATCATGCATGCAATTTTTGCACACGAGTGGATAGAAAGGCCGGGTCCTCACATTGCGAAAATGCACCGTTTCACGATACTTGAAAAGTGGATTAGATTGTGGCTAATCCCATTCACACATTGACGAAAAAATCTACAGTGTCAAAACTGCATTTTAAAAAATTCTTGCGTTTTTTTTTTTTTTTAAAAAATCACAGCATGTTAATTACACTTGAGGAGAGGCAGCATGGTGGCTCAGTGGTTAGCACTGCAGCCTTGCAGCGCTGGAGTCCTGGGTTCAAATCTTACCATGGACAAATCATTTGCAAGGAATTTTCATTTTCTCACTGTTTGTGTGGATTTCTTCCCATACACCAAAAGACATACTTATAGGGAAAAATGTACATTGTGAGCCTTATATGGGGCTAACAATCTACAGTTAAAAGGAAAAAAAAAGTTATACTTAAGGAAACACTGCCATTTTCCATATAAGTATAATAGGGGAAGAAAATCCTCAGAGGAAAACTGTTAGGATGGGCTGTGCTGCACAGAGATGCCCAACCCGATCCCTGTCCAGTGACGGGATTTCTTCTTGTTCCAGCACTGGGGTAGGCCGGAGGCCTCCACTTAAGTGTGCAGAGGTACCGGTTTCCCCCTAGCAGAGGGGGTCTGCGGCAGGCCTGAAGCTATTTAGGCCTCATTTTGGTTTCGGTCCGCTACTGGTTATTCGTTTTCGCTGTAGTACCAGCTACCCTAGCGATGAGCCCTCCAGTTCCCTGTCTCCTTTCCTGCTACCTCCTGCCTCTTTCCCTGCACCTGAATTTCCTTGGATGTGTATGACCCAGCTTGCTTTACTGACCTCTCTTCCTTTATCCTGATTTTGGCACCTTCCTGACCTCCTGTGCATGACGTTTGGATACCACCTGACCTCTCTTTTGGATCCTGATTTGGCTACTCCATTGAGCTCCTGTGTATGACCCGGCTTCCCTGACTATGCTTCTGCCTCGGCCTTCTCCTACTATGTGACCTCCAGTTATCGACTCGGCTTGTTTGACCATGTATTTGCTCCTTTGGTATCTGCATGACTCCCCTGGATTACCCTCCTGCTCATCTGCGCTCCAGTCAATCCTGCACTCTTGGATGTCACTCTCAGAGTAGTGTCTGGCCGACTTTTACCAAGTCCAATTCCACCATCAAGAGCTCTGGTGAAGAACTCTGGGACCTGGTTCCACTCCGGTTGAGAGAGCGTAGTACACTCAGAACTGTTTTTGCCTCAGCACTTGGGGATTCTAGTTGCCCAGGACTTACAGAGTTCTTTGTTGCATCAGGTTCCTAACAAAAACTTTCTGTGAAAAACTCCACTTTTTTCTGCTGCTTTTTTTTTTCTTCAGCTCACTACGTGGGTCCGTTTGCTTACTGTTCTCCTCGATTGCATCAACAAGAGTAGGAAGAGCGCTCTGACTAGGAGAAATAGCTTTCTCAGCAGGTGCTACATTACTACTAAGGAACGGGATCAGTGATAGTAAAGAAGATGAAGGAGACATAACAAAAGATACTTAAGAAAGATTTTTCACTGACGGAACTGAACTGTGACTTTATATCCATTTGCAGCTCAGTCAAAATTTCCACATGAATATGAAAGAAAAAAACTATAGGACCCCTTAGGGCTAATTCACACGGGGTTATTTGGGCCGGATTTTGATGCGGAATCCGCATCAAATCAATGGGAGCCAGTCACTTCCTTTTTTGTTATCGCTTGCGGAAAAAAAGAAGCAACATGCCCTTTCTTTAGGCGAATTCCGCGGCTGATTCAGCCACGCCTCACGACACTTCTCTCCCAACTAGGCCCATTAATTTGGGCCTAATCCAGAGTGAAATGCCGCGACTGGATGCCAATGCACTGCACCATAATTCAGTCGCGACTAGCTGTTTTTTGGACCGGAATCTGAGGCGGCCTTAATTTCTGGTCCAAAAACTCACGTGTGAACTAGCCCTTAGACTTCATACACCAGTCTAGTCAAAACCATCCTCAAGGATCCACCTTTGTGTCAAGAGACTATTAGCAAGATTTATTAAGATCCACCTTTTCTACTCTCAGTTCATGCACCTAAAATGACATCTAAACCAGCTTGCAGCTGACGTAGCCTTCAGTCATCATTTGTACCACAAAGCTTTTGTAAATGATAATAAATCTGTTGGGACTGATTTCTCTGCAAATATCAAGTCACATAATATCCACACAGGAAAATCCAGTGTAGAGATAACTTCATGATGATAGCTTCATGTCACGGGATGGTTAGAGTCTATACTATAGGCAATGTGTAATATATATTTCATGTGGAATGTATTCGCTAACCTGTTATATACATCAATGTGTAGTTGGCTGATTAGGGTCTAGTGTGTTAGCACATTGTATGCAAATACCTCTAACTAGTGAGGACAATGGGTGGAGATAATCTGATCAGTGTCTCCAAGAAGATGTTGGATGGTGCATTGTCCATAGTAGACAGGGAGTCTGCTCTCCTTGGTATAGGTGAGGGGGGAAGGATCTGTGACTCAGCTCTTCCCACCCACAGATATAGGTGTAACAGTCTTAGTATATAGTTGTAGCTGCAGTTAGTATGTGTTAGCCGGCCTGTGCACAGCTCTGCAGAGAGCCAGGATTTAGTTACAGGACCAAGGAGCCAAAGCTATCATTGGATTGTGACTTCTGTGGACTTATTGTTATTACGGTTGATGTGACCGCCGCCGGCTACTAACTTTGTGGATTACAATAAATTGCTGTTGTCTCCCGACCTCTTGCGTCCGTGTTGATTCAAAAGACCATCCGGAGGAAGACGTATACCTTTGCTCCGTGACAACTGGTTGGCAGCGGTGGGATCAACAGCGGACAGCGAGATGGACTACAGCAGCTCAGCGATTAATGGAGCCACAACCTCAGAATACAGGAACTGGACTATGGCAAGTCTACAAGTAAGGGCCCGGGAACTAAACCTGAGTTACCAGGGAAGAACGAAAGATCAACTGATCGAGGCACTGGAGGAGATGACCCTGCAAAGCGACCATGAGGAGGGCTGCCCCCAGGAGACAGTAGAGATACAGGAGTGGCAGGTACAGACCCAAAAGAGCAGATGGGTTGTTTTGTATGAGGAGGAATTGGCAGTGCTGGGGCAAGGAGCAACTGCAGAGCAAAGGAGTAGAGCATTACAGAGGGCTCAGGAAACGGAGAAGGAGGAACAGAGAATGGTGCATGAAAAGGAAAGAATGGCGCATGAAATGCGAATGACTGAGATAACTATGCGGAATTATAATCAAACGTCGACCCCCAGCCCAACAGTGAGAGAACCACCATATGTCTCCCATAAACACTTCAAGACCTTTGATGAAGCGGCTGGGGATGTTGATGGATATTTTCAGGACTTCGAACACCAGTGCCACCTGATGGAAGTCCCAGAGAAGGATTGGGTCCGGTATCTGGTGGGGCACCTATGAGATGGGGCTGCGGAAGCTCTCAGAGCCATGGACCCTAGTGATCAGCGGGACTATGAGGCCATTAAAAGAGCAGTGCAGAAGTATTATGCAGTCACTCCAGAGACCTACCGAGTTCAGTTCCGCTCTTTGTCTTACAATGGGGGAAGCTCCTTCCACATGTTCGCCCACAAGTTGAAGCAAGCATGCAAGCGCTGGCTAGAAGGAGAGGAGGCTGTCACAGTCGATAAGATCCTCCAAGTCATACTTAAGGAACAGTTCTTTTCCCAGTGCCCCGCTGAGATCCGTGAGTGGGTGCTGGAACGGAACCCAGCCACAGTGGAGCAAGCTGCTTCCCTTGCAGATGAGGGCCTGACCATCAAGCCGCAGTGGAAGAGGTTGTTTGCAGAGGAGCGGAAAACTACCACAGTCCGCCAGACACCCTTCATCCAGCCACCCACCTTTCGTGCCCGGCCTCAGGATTACAATTCCCCCTCTACCCCTGCCCCAGCCCATCGGCCTCCAGCTATGAACAACCCTGTCCCTAGACAACGACCTACTGGAAGAATGCTAGAGCGCAGATGTTTTGGGTGCGGGCGGCCTGGACATTTGCAAGCTAGTTGCCCTGTTAACATGGGGGCACGGGCCACCGTGGCATCCCGGCCTATTCACTACCTGGGAACCACCCCTAGGACAGAAAGTTTGGCCCCATTTCCAGATGACTCCATGAATGACCCATCTGTTCCACCTCCAGGGGTCTATGGGATTCAGCCTTCTGCCACACATCCCGCAAACCCTCAGCGGAAGCACTTGCAGGAGGTCCTACTGGATGGCCGAACAGTTGTTGGATTCCGGGACTCGGGAGCTTTCCTAACGGTAGCGGACCCCCGAGTAGTTCGACCTGAGGCCCTAGAGGAGGGCCCTGGCCTTTCTATCGAGTTGGCAGGAGGTACTCGGAAACGTATTCCTAAAGTTACCGTGGAACTCGACTATGGTTATGGACCAAAACGATGCACAATTGGTGTGATGAGCGGGCTGCCGGCCGATGTTCTGTTAGGCAACGATGTTGGAAATCTACAGTGCCACTTTGTGGGAGCAGTGACCCGAAGCCAAGCTCAGAGAGACGCCAACATGGATCGACCGGATTTTCTGCCAGATGCCAGCCCTTCAACCCTACAACTTTACCATTCAGTACCGCCGAGGGAACCAACACCAGAACGCGGATGGGTTATCCTGGCAGGAGGACATATGAGCTATAGAGACTGATGTGCATTCCCCAATTTACCTGTGTAGGCCAATTGTGTCATGCACATGTTTTGAGAGGGGGAGGGGTTGTCACAGGATGGTTAGAGTCTATACTATAGGCAATGTGTAATATATATTTCATGTGGAATGTATTCTCTAACCTGTTATATACATCAATGTGTAGTTGGCTGATTAGGGTCTAGTGTGTTAGCACATTGTATGCAAATACCTCTAACTAGTGAGGACAATGGGTGGAGATAATCTGATCAGTGTCTCCAAGAAGATGTTGGATGGTGCATTGTCCATAGTAGACAGGGAGTCTGCTCTCCTTGGTATAGGTGAGGGGGGAAGGATCTGTGACTCAGCCCTTCCCACCCACAGATATAGGTGTAACAGTCTTAGTATATAGTTGTAGCTGCAGTTAGTATGTGTTAGCCGGCCTGTGCACAGCTCTGCAGAGAGCCAGGATTTAGTTACAGGACCAAGGAGCCAAAGCTATCATTGGATTGTGACTTCTGTGGACTTATTGTTATTACGGTTGATGTGACCGCCGCCGGCTACTAACTTTGTGGATTACAATAAATTGCTGTTGTCTCCCGACCTCTTGCGTCCGTGTTGATTCAAAAGACCATCCGGAGGAAGACGTATACCTTTGCTCCGTGACACTTCATGATGTTAGCTTTCTGGTGTACAATGTTGATAAATCTCCCCTATATGTTGTACCTGACCACTTGCTTGATGACTGTAGCTTTAGTCTGAAATAACGTTATCTGTAGTCTGCGATATCTTTACCTTCGACAATGGGAGATGGTGTTTGACCTCTTCCTCACACTGGTCACAGGGCCAAAACCTCCTTTAAGCCCCAGGGTGGCAGAGTAGCGGGATGCAACAATGTAGCAAATGTTAGAAGTTTCTCCTTGGCCACTCCTTGGTGTGAGTCTCCTGGCTCATAATGTTTTGGGGAACCTTTGACTTGGTGGACAATTAAAGATGACAGATTAAAAGACGTGGCTCACAGCTCTCTTTCTACAAAAGGGGTTGTGTGAGAATAAAAAAAAAAAAAAAATAGTGAGATAATACCCCAGGATAAATCATTTTGGAAATAAATACTTATTACTGTTTGTTTTCCAGGTGTAAGTCACTGCCATAACTCAAGTGGCTGCCATCCTTCAGAGCCAGCAGGAGGGCAAGCGTCGGGTCAGAGGGCCTGAGACTGATGCAATACCTTTGTGAACAGAATTCACATATTTCAAAGTCTAAATAAGATCTGACTTGTTTATGTGCACTTCCAATGGAAACTAACAAGGAGGTAAAAAGAGCTACTTCTCCCTGGCCTCTGGTGCAGCACCTTCTGCCATTTTGGTCTTGTTCCTGGGCCGTCTGCTAACTTCTTTAGACACCGTATCTTTACAGAAGCCTGTGTTAATGATCATATCAGAGGCATCATCATGCTTTGATCCTACAGGGTCATCAAATTTGCTGCAGCATCAAAACATGGTGACTTGACCCCCCATGTGACTGCTAGAGCCCAATCTCAGACCATTCTCAAATAAAACATAGGAAAAGCATAATTTTAACATAACATCAAATGGTATAGAGCAATACACAAATGTAGGTACTGAGTGACTCTCACCTTACATGGTTGTGAACCAGTCACAACCACCGTAGATCACTTTGGAACCAATTGTGCAGAGGGTTCCTCTCTGGGTGGGTATCAGCGGCTGGATCCTTGACACTCTGAGGGCCCCTTCACACGGCATAAGCGCTCGGCTCATTCCGAGCCGTACAAGTGAGTGCTTCTAAACACTTCCCATTCACTTCAATGGGAGCGCGTGTAAAGCCGGCTTTACGAGCGCTCCCATTGAAGTGAATGGGAAGTGTTTAGAAGCGCTCGCGTGTATGGCTCGGAATGAGCCGAGCGCTTACGCCTTGTGAAAGGGCCCTAAGGTGTTGGAATGATGCAGTTGAAGGACCAGAGACCCTGACTGAAGGAACCGTGCTCCATCACAGGCTTAGATCCAATAAAACGACTTTATTGGCTATCACACTTCAGGGTATATCACCCTTTCAACAACAACCCTATCAAGTGTATACAGTAACATGGCTGTAACTTGGGGAACAAAGAAGATGACAGAGGGCCTGTAAAGAAGACCAATATGCCAGGTGATTCTGCAGGAAAGCCAAAGAAAAGTGAGAAAGTGAAGCTAATTTTACCCACAAATATTTTTGAAACGAGACTCGCAATGTTTGTCCATCACTACTCAGGACATTTCTCTATGGTCACCAGGTCACCATGTAATACCACATTTCTCCTGCAGTGGCCACTGAAGGGGCAATGTCTTCACCCAGCAAAATCAGTTTTTGGACAACTCCGTCCAGTGCCAAACATTTGTTCCTATGCAACTTGTAAGTTCTTAATTTATACTGCACTGATCCTTTTCTGAAGATTAGCATTGGTTACGAAGGAACCTATTTCCACTGGTTGAACCATAACCATATATCCCAGTATTAGATGAGGTCCCTATAAGAATTTTTTTGATTTGCCTCATATATACAAGGTTTAACCTTGAAAAAGTTTTCTAAAAACAGCCAAATTCTTTCAATGAGTAACTCATCAATAATATACCTTCAATATTGTAACAGGCATACAAAATTGTGCCACGTAGACTCAACAAAAATACAGTGCTACTAATACCTGCTATCTATGTTTTAGGAAAATTGTATGCCAATATTTTATACCACAAATATAGATTAATTAAATTAAATTCAATAGCTAAAAATCTTGGTTGAAGTAACAGGTAATAATAAGATAAACTTCCCGTCGTTTTTTCGCCTCTGCCAACTTTTACACCTACTGCGAAACTTATTGGCCAGTTACTATTGGTTACAGTACTTTTGCACTTTTTCCATCTTCTATAATTAATGTCTGTCTTGGTATGATAAATAAGTAGACATATTCAGGTATTAAAAAAACTAATTAGAATCATATTAAAAGCTATTCCAATAAAATCAATTTAGTAATTCAAAAGGCTATAAATATTCACCTTTAATAATTACTTTAATTTATTCTGACATCGAACAATTTATCAGAAAAGATAAAGAAATAGAACGTAGAAGATAATATTTTAAAGGTATTTTTGAAATAACATTAAAAGTTTAAGTTAGTTTTAACTTTCAACTAATTTACAATGTAATTTACTTAGCTATTTTTATTAGCATATTATTATTTTTTGGTCCTGAAGTGTAATATTTTTAATTATATTACTCATTAACTAAAATAAAACCATGTTTTGCTTCTTTAATTTAAATAATTGCATATATTATATTATAATTATATATATATTATATTTAAAAAATAATATATAAAATATAATTAAAATATAAAAATCTTAAAAGATATTTTTTATAAATTAAAATTTGGATTTGACTTCCAGTTCTTTTAGCATTAATATGGATATTTTTTTTTTATTTGTATTTTTTTTTATTTTATTTATCTAATTTAATTATTTTATTTTTTTTATCTCATCAACTAAAATAAATGGAATATGCCTGCCACTTTGAGAATATAAATATAAACATTAAATAGGATTTAAGGTTAAGAATGATTTGACTTATAGATATTTAAAAAAATCTTTTTTTTTGGAGAATTTATATTTTATTCCTGAAATTTGTTGAGTTCATTAACAAAAATAGTTCCAGTAATGGCTGTGATGTCATTAAGGGGCCCACAATATTTTATGTATTGCACTTCATTGACTGTATTTTTGTAATTAGAAAATTTGTTGCCGAGCGAAAACATTAAGAGATTAGACATCGCTCTTCAGGTGTAAATTTTAGAATGAGAAAGCTGATGTGTAAGGGCAGCTTCATATTAATTTGTAATGCATTGTAATAACAAAGTGTACCCATGTGAATGATTGAAGCAGGTTAATTTGCTCGAAAATATTCATATGAAGGACATTCCATGCAGAAAAGCGCGATTCTTCCCATTCTGCTTTATTGCTAATTAAACATGGTTACTTGGCATCAATTCAATTTTTTTTAATAAAATAATTTAACTTTGTATAAATTGGATAAAAAGATTTATTTGGAGGGCATATGATAGTTTGATAGGCAGGTGAGAATACTTAACTCCATCTGCTGGAAGAAGAAGATGAAAATCTGCAGGTGGGACTGTTCGGCTTCATTGTTGTAGAAGGTTTTTGTCTTATATAAGGTTTAGACATGAAAAGGGCATCT